>NW_017972382.1:19872-47044 GCF_001876935.1 Asparagus officinalis | reverse complement strand
TCGAAAACAAAAATATATATCAATAAGATATATATCAAAAACAAAAAAAATTCCAAAAACAGGAATTAAAAAACAAAAATCAGTAATCAAATAATTAATCAATAAATCAATAAATTTATTAATTATCAAAATATAAGTCATGATTGATTGAGAACACATATATATATCTTTATAAAAATGGTGTCTCAATACACAAACATATATAGATTTATGAAATCAAAAGAATGAACAACATGAAAATCATGAAAAATATTTTCAAATGAAAACAAATCATGAGAATCATGAAAATCATGATAGTCATGAAAGTCCTAATGAAAAACAAATCAATCAAATAAAATCATAAATCAAAATCTGAGCTATAATAACATCAACAAAGTGCTTAATCTATAAATCATCATATTTGAAGAAAAAGTGATTAAGCAACTAATAATGTCAAAACATTTATATGTTTTAGCTACAGAGGATTAAAAAGGGTGCTTTGGATAAAACAAACGAATATCACTAATATTATTTTTGATAATAAAAACTAAATAAACAATCATACCAAGCTCTTAGAGCTTGTTGCAATCTATATAAATATTTGGCACCCGGTAAACATGATTTAAAAATAAATACCCAATAAATCCGGGGGGTTGCTCAAACACAAATCTCTTATAAAAACAAAGCCAATAAAAATTTGTAATGTATAATGAAAAACAAAATATTAACTTTAAAAGATTGTTTTTAATTTCAAAAATTTTAAAAACATGTTTTTCAAAAAACAAACTAAAAATTTGATTTTAAAAATAAAAAATATTTTAGCACAAAAATACTTTTGGTGCCCATGGATTTAGGGACATAACCCCTATCATTTAAGCTCAAAGCCTAGAGTTATGAACTCATTTGGACGCGTGCTGTGCACTTGATCAATCATAACAATAATTACTCAAATGACCCTTCCGGTTATAATATGTGCAATGTAAAGGATGCATTTGTGAATGATGACCATATGAGTGTGCACAAGGAACATTTGCAAGTAAAGATGATCTTTTAAAATCATTTTGCAAATGTGAAACATTAATTATTAAACAAATACGGTCTTTTTGGAATATTTTGCAAATTAGAAACTTTTTGTAACAAGTAAAACAAAATTTTGCACGATGTCTAAATCTACCATAAAGATCACATTTATACACATAAGCATACTTATGATGAACTTTATGTGCATGTGTATGTGTATGATGTGATAAAGCTTGATGGAATGCACAAGTATTATTAGTCATGAGGGATTATGCATTATAATAAAATTTAGCAAGATGGTCTTTACGGTCGTAAATAGAATACTTATAAATTTTGTTATACATGTGTGTATAGTGTGCAGGTTTCTTGAAAGAATTTACATAGGACTTTACACACAAGTCCATAAGCTTATAATTATTTACAATGCATATTTTTAGTGTTGAATCTAAAGATGATATGCGATTCTTAGCATAATTCAACTTATTTTCTTGCACAAATACATTGTTATTAGAAGTAGAACATATATTATTATTTTTGAAAGAATTAAATTCATTTATAATAGATTCTACTTCTAGTATGACATCATTTTTAACATGAGAAAAGCTAGCAATTTTAAGTTCAAATTATTATTTTCTAATTTAATTTATCATTATTTTCTTTAAGTGTAGCATTCTCTATAGCAATGATATCAAATTTGGATGCTAGTGTCTTATGATCGGACTTTAAATTTACATGCTTGCTTTTCACATTAATAAAATTTTTATGCAACTTTTTGTAGGCATGCATTAACCTATCATATGCATATGCGATTTCGCTAATGGATAATTCACTTTCGGAATCCGAATCGCATACCTCACTAGGGCTATCGCCTAACGGCTGTGTGCAAGATAAATCTCTAATATCTCTTGAAGGGGACTCCACCGGAATGCGTTGAAGTTCCTCCAAGTTGTCGTGATGTGCTTCTATATGTTTCCATGAATTATACCCACAATCAAAAGAAGTAAGCTTGTAAGAAATAGATAAGTCAAAAGTATTTCGCAAAAATTCTAACAATAGCTTGTTCATAATAAACATCCTTTTATCATTTAAGCTTCACTTAGATTTCTCCAAAGTAGGCACAATGTAAGCACAATCAATAATTTCCTATAATTTAATATTTTTAGATTTAACGAATAATTTAAATCTAAAATACCTTGAGCATAGGGGAAATTATTGGATTTAGGAGCAATATCAATAGCATAGCCTAAACTAGGTGCACTGTGTATATCCATGATATAGTGAATAGGGGATATGCTAATGTAATATGATATTAATGCTATTTAAAAACTTATTAACTAATTATCCTAGCAAGAATGATATTCAAGAAGATTATATGCAAGGATATTAAACTAAGGGCGAAATAGACATGAGCAATGGCAAAATAGAGTGAATAGGGGATATGCTAATGTAATATGATATTAATGCTATTTAAAAACTTATTAACTAATTATCCTAGCAAGAATGATATTCAAGAAGATTATATGCAAGGATATTAAACTAAGGGCGAAATAGACATGAGCAATGGCAAAATAGAATTAAATAAATAATGAGCACAAATGTAACGCCAAGGCAAACTCAAACACACAATATGATCAAGGAGTTCGGTCCTTCTGTCCTACGTCTCCGCTCCCCACTCTAGGGGAAAATTCCACTTTCACAATGGGTTTTCAACGTTCACACAAAATGTTTACACCTCACAATCTCGGTTTTCTAGCTCACCAAAAACTTTCTCAACTTACATTCTTGTAATCACACTCTATAACCTCAGTGTTGGTCTCTCACGTGTTGCCTCCCTCAAGTGCTTGGTTTTACTACCTCTCCCTAGACTTTACTACCGACGCCACTCCTCTTGGTATCGACTACGTCTCTCACCACACACTCCTCTCGGTGTACAAGTGTATTACAAAGTGTATCTCATAATTAAGCACAATAACAAATTGTTTGTTTTCTAAAATGGATGAGAACTTAATATAAGCTTATACTCTAAGTAACACTCATCACAACCCAAATAATATAATGTATGAAATACTAAAAGCTCAATAGGTTGTGTGTGTAAACAAAGAGCAATATCAAAACTAAACTCAATATAAATTCTAGCTAAATAAAATGAATAAATAACAAATAAATGTATGAAGCTAGAAATTGAGTTTAGAGGAATCTTCTCTGAAAAAATAAGAGAGAGAGAGATGGATGAAATTGAAGCTCAAATAATAGAATTAATCTTCTCTTCTTCTTGTGAAACTTTCTTCACAAAACACTTGTGAAAACACACTTAAACAAACTTTAAACATACTTTAAACTTGTTTAAAAACTTTTCTTAATTGCACTCAGAAGTTAGAGGGTATGGGGTATATATAGGATCATAGAACAAGCTCCAAAACCAAGAGAAAACCAAGGAACAAGATAAAAAATAGAAACCTAAAAATCTGGAAAAACTAGTCATTACAGTGTCATAAGTCGACTTGCAACTATTCATAAGTCGACTTATAACTAGCCGTTACAGGCTGAAAAAAACATATAAGTCGACTTGCAAAAATCATAAGTCGACTTATTATTTATAAGTCAACTTCCTTGAAGTATACATTGACTCAGCAGATTCAAAATGCATATTCCAGAGTAGATTATAAGTCGACTTATCAGTGCTTATAAGTCGACTCATGAACGTGCATAGACACTGTTCATGTATGAAATCTGTATTTTTGAAGTGCCTTAAAAATTGCAAATAAATTCTAAAAAATATAAAACTTTAGGAAATGATTATAAACATGAAAATAAACATGCTACAAATTTTTTTTTTCAAATTGCATCTCCCAATTATGAAAACTCTTCATTTTGTAAAATAGTCCAAAAACATAAAAACTTAACATCACATGTTTTTGACAAACAAACTTGCATATTCATTTTGAATGGATTAATGGACATAGGAAATTATAAAAAATGATGTAATTTAGTCTTTAATCCATAAACACATATTTTTGCAAATAAACATGATTCATTGATTTTAAACTTGTTGATTAATGAAATCATCTTAAGCACATATAAACATGAAAATATATATTTATATACGTGTATTGAGTTTTCATGTTTATGTGGCTAAACTTGAAAGAAACAAAAATGATGTGTGTGTGTAATATTGAATTTAGAGTATTAAACACACAAAGTATAAACCTAAACTACAAACATTATAAACAATATACCCAAGCTTGATTGATCTTCAATGTGTTCGTCTTGGTTTGCTTTGCGGATGAAGCCTGATCTTGAATCTTTGATTTGAATTGTATTTGTAGGCTGTCTTAAAATTACTACAGATAGTTGATCCCCATCAAACACTATTAATGGAAGTTATAATTTGATAGCTTCCAGAAGACTATAATTTAAAGACTTTCACGTAGATCGATGAAGGTTATAATCTGACGACCTTTACAATAACCAATGAAAGCTCTGATCAATAGTCTTCACAATCAACAGTGAGAGTTACAACCTGACGACTCTCACATATCAAAGAGCTGAAGCAAAGATTACAAAATGACGATCTTTGTAACGCTCTAACAAAAAAAGACTACAAATTAACGGTCTCTTCAAACCAAAACGTAAAAGTCCTCTCCGCGTTTTAGAATCAAGACGCAGCGCCAATTCAACCACGGACGTAGTTCCTTATCAGCCATCGCTGACGTAGCTCAAGCCCACAGACGCAACTCATGTTCGACCACAAACGCAGCCTCCGGAAGCTACCAAACGCAGCTTCCAAATTGCTGCGAATGCAGCTTCCAAATTGCTGCAAATGCAGCTTCCAAA
This sequence comes from Asparagus officinalis, assembly GCF_001876935.1. NCBI lineage: Eukaryota > Viridiplantae > Streptophyta > Magnoliopsida > Asparagales > Asparagaceae > Asparagus > Asparagus officinalis. Next base: position 42,211 of record NW_017972382.1, on the reverse strand, counting down.
TGCTACAAATGCAGCTTCCAGACGCTGCAAATGAGCTTCCAGACGCTGTGTTTGAACACATAATTCACGCCAGAACGCGGATTTTACGTTTGACTCGTTCAAACACGAGCTGAACGGTTTCAAAACCGTTTCTCATGATCTGAGGGGATCACAACTCCACTCAGGAGTGATTTAAGGGGCGGTTACATCCCATTAGCCCCACAAAGGAGCAATTTTAGGGGCGGTTACACCCCCTAATCGCCTATAAATAGCTGAAAGATTAGCTTAGTTCGGATCAGAGAGGAGGAAGGGGGTATCTTTGGATCTTTGAGAATTTTGGAGATCTAGAGATCGGCTTCTTCGGATCATCTTCTCGGTAACAGATTCTTGGGGCTATCTTCGTGCTTGGCTTGTCTAACCAATTATGGTTAAGATCAATCAACTCTTTTATAAGAGTTTAAAGTCACTCTGAGTTATCAACTTGTTCAGAGTTTCAAACTTGCCACACAAGTCCTCCACAGTGTTAAATCGTGAGAAGAAGATACCGTTCCAGTGAAACAAGATGTTCGGATCGTCAACGAGAAGCAAACTCGACGCGAGCATTCGAGGGAGGCATCTCATCGCTACCGTGAAGAACCTAGATTTAAACAAAAGGGAGAATTCAGATAAATTCTCCTCTCTTTTGTAATCGAAAATCCAAATTGTAATTAAGATCGAGAGAATACAAATCAAATTTCTTTTATTTTATTTACTACAAATTTTCCACCAAACAAAAGATGGCGACTCCAATGGGGAAGAGCTTCTCTGATGAAGAAGTGATGCCGCAATCCGACATTCATCTCATTGGAACAACCGTCAAAACTCTTATTGTTGAGTTTGATCAAGCCAAGTATGAGGAAGTTCTTTCCTTTAGATCCCTTAGCCCTAAGGCTATGCACAAGATCCACAAAGTCTCCAAAGAGACTAAAGCTCCAATTGCTCCAATTACAGCTGAATTGCCTAAGGAAGACCTCTCCTTTGGGCCAGATTGCTCGGACAGCCCCTCCCTCGATGGAGTGGGCTCAGGTTCCCGCGTCAAGACAATGGGTATCGGGTCGTAAGAGGCCCATTGAGCTGACAAACTTGATCAACACAGATGGTGATGTTGCTACAAAGGCCTTGAAGCAGGCTAAGAAGAATGCCGCTCGACGAAGGAGGAGATCCCTACGACGAGCACATCTCCGTGAATACTGATCCTCAAGTCAACACGAGCTTCGTGTTTGTGAGCCTAAACGCGACCCTGTGCTCTGTGTTTCTGCTTCAGAGCTCAAGCCTCGCGTCTATGAGCCCAAACATAGGCTTTGTGTGAATAAGACTGAACGCAGCCCTCAGTGGTGTATTGTACAGTCAAAACGTAGCCTTCAGGAGTGTGTTCCATTAACTGAACGCAACTCTCAGGCATACGTTTTAGAACCAAAAAGCAGATCTCAGGACTGTGTATAAGGTGGAGCTTCGGGGCGCTGCCCCGAACCCTACCAGGGGGTCGTCCACTACCCCCGGACCCCCCCGGCCAAGGGTGACCGAGCAGCAAGACCCCCGAATACTCTGCGTAGCGCGATTAGATCGAGGGGCGGATATAAGAAGTCTTTGGATTCAAGTCATCTCAACCATATCCATGCTCGCCAGGAGCCAGTCCCGTCCAATCATAGACGGGGGGTTCCAGTTCAAACTTCACGGTTAGTGAGTAATTCTTCTTGAGTCTTTGCAATAGATTTGAGAGTGTTCATATCAGGAGAAAGACTGATACAACAAATCATTCATTCATTCTAATGTAAACGACTGATTCTTATGTTCCTCTCGGGATGTCACTGATGCTCATATGCAGCCAAACTGTTGGTGTTCGACCAATTAACGCATGATGCATTGCCCAACCAACGATGACGTTCACATAAGAATAAGTCTCCTGAGACTGAGTATCCTGGAGTCACTATCAATGTGATCGACAGAGGGAAAGCCTTAAGTCCTAGTCCCGATGATTCTGAGACAAGTCGTTCACCGACCGTTAGAGAAATCGCTAACGAGTTTGAAGAAGTCCACCGACACACTCGAACTCGAACAAGAGTCATTCCTCCTGTCAACTATCGGAGGTTAGCCAGAGGAACTAATTCCGATGATGAACACTCAGCTATTGCGGAGTCCCAATCATCAAGATCTTTCGTTGGGCATGAGAGCTTCACCCACATGGTAGAACATTTTGAAGATCTTTCAAAGAGGGTTGCTGAGCAAGACGCCATGCTCAAATCACAGTAGAAGACCCTCAATGAACTCCTAGCCTTGTTGACTCAAATCGTCACAGACAAGGCAAAATCTCAGAAGACAGATTTGCCACCTAGGCAAGAATCTTCCCGGAGAGAAAAAGCATCTTCATTCCGACTTCACACAAGCAAAGGGATGGGAAAAGTGGTTGATGACGCTGCTTCTGACTAAGAAGCCTACAACATGGAATCTTCCTCTGATGAAGGAAGAGAGATCGAGAATGAGCAGAATCCTCAATCGGTCAAAATGAAAGAATTGGAAGCCCATCTCAATATCATTGCTAACAGAAGAGAGCTCCAAGATGAGGGAGTTGCTAGGCCCTATCCTGCAGAATGGGATTTAGCCCCTTATCCTCTAAAGTTCGAAGTCCCGACGCTATAAACTTTTGACGGCACGGGATCACCAAATTAACATATCTATCATTTTAAGTCACAGACTGGAAATGTGATATCAAACGATGCCATACTGGCTCGATTGTTCATTGGCACCCTCAAGGGAGTTGCCTTTGAATGGTTTAGAAAACTGCCTGTCGGATGTATCCAAAAGTGGGCAGATCTGGAGAGACTCTTCCTGTTAAGATTCTTTGAAGAGGATACAGAAGTCTCCATCCATACCCTTCCCGCCACTAAGCACAAAAAGAGGGAGTCCATCAAAGCCTTCGTCAAAAGGTTTCGAAACATGGCTCTGCGATGTCCGACAGGTATGACAGAGTCGACCTTAGTGGAGACCTATCGACACAACTTGCAGACTGATCTTCTAGCACAAATGAGGGTTGCAGAATGCTGTTCCTGGAGACAACTAATCTCTCAAGGCGAACAGGCTCAAAAGATTATTGCTAGGATCAAAGCTGAAGAACAAAGTAGGCAGGATCAACCTGAGCAATCGGACCAAGCCTAATCTTATCAGTCAGAAGGGGAAGATACTACGGCTACTGAAGTAAATCCTCTTTAGTAGGAAGGTGGGTCCACCAAAACTATCACGCTAATAGTTACCTCTGATAGTAAAACTCGTCAGATAGTGGCCTACTATGTGATGGGCCTCTATTCCAACTTGATGGATAGTTGCCTACAAGGCAATATGTCATGTCTACCCCTCTTTTTCTTCCCCTACTAAGTCTTAATCAAGAATGGGGGTTGGTTACTTAGAATCTACTGGATTAAGAGTAACGAATCTTTCACATCGTCGAGTTAACATTATACTTCTGACGATCATCATCCCCACAGAGTATGAATTCAGTTTGCATCACTTCTAAGTTGTCACGTTAACATCATACCTCTGACAAATTAACTTATCAATCCTTTTTAATAGGATGATAAGCCCATAAAGTTGCTCTAATCGCAACACATTCCTGTCAAGTTAACATCACATCTCTGACAAAATCTACTTATCGACTCTCCCCAATAGAGCGGTAGGTCCTCAAAATTGTCATGATCGTAATATTCTTCCTGTCTCGTTAATATCACATCTCTGATAACCAATTTATCAATTCTCTTTATTAGGATGATAAGTCTACAAAGTTGCTCCAATCGGAACACATTCCTGTCACATTAACATCATACCTCTGACAAATCAACTTATCAATCCTTTTCAATAGGATGATAAGCCCATAAAGTTGCTCCAATCGCAAAACATTCCTGTCACGTTAATCCACACCTCTGGCAAAATCCACTTATCGACTCTCCCCAATAGAGAGATAGGTCTTTAAAATTGCCCTGATTGCAATATTCAATCTTGTCATGTTAATATCACACCTCTGACAAAATTAACTTATCGACTCTCGTCAATAGAGTTATAGGTCCTCAAGGTTGCTCCGCTCATAACAAATTCTTGTCACGTTAATCTCACACCTCTGGCAAAATCCACTTATCGACTCTCCCCAATAGAGCGATAGGTCTTCAAAATTACCATGATCGCAATATTCAATCTTGTCACGTTAATATCACACATCTGACAAAATTAACTTATCGACTCTCCTCAATAGAGCGATAGGTCCACATACCCGTAAAGTTAATATCACACCTCTGACGACCAAATCAACTTATCGATTCTCTTCAATAGAGCGATAGGCCCATAAAATACTGTTAGGTTAACATCACACCTCTAACAGTCAAACCCTCTCCAATGAACTTGTTAATCCTTTTTCAACAAGAATAGCAAGTTTTCATCATAAAATCCCCAGTGGATTAAAGATTTTCTGGAATTATCCTAGTGATAATAAAGAAAATTTCTAAATTTCACTCTAAGTAAAAATTCATGCCAAGTTAATACTACACCTCTGGTGTTCTAACTTTCTTTTAGTGTTTTAAGTAACACAGGAAGAAACAGTGACAAAGTCTACGTATTCAATATCGTAGCCAGTTATTATCATTAAATTAATAATCTCTGAATCCATACCTTACATGTATGGGGAATTTTATCCTAAATCCTAAGTAGGGATAAGTCAATGCCTAATACGCGTTGTCGGTTAGTCTTTGACCGTAAGAAGGACAAAAAACCATGTATTTAACATCGTGGTAGGTCGTTATTAATAACACCAAAATCCATGCCTTACATGCATGAGGGACTTTATCTCGATCCCTAAATAGAGATAAGTCTGCATCTAAAACATGTTGCCGGGTGGTTCATTCCTGTAATAATGGCGAAGTCTACGTATTCAACATCGTAGCACCAAAATCCATGTCTTTTTATGTATGGGGGACTTTAACTTGATCCCTAATTAGAGATAAGTCTGCATCTAACACATGCTACCGGGTAGCGCATTCCCGTAAAAATAGCAAAGCCCACGTATTCAACATCGTGGCAGGTCGTTATTAATAATGCTAAAGTCCATGCCTTACACGCATGGGGGACTTTATCTCGATTCCTAATTAGAGATAAGTCTATGCCTAACACGCTTTGCCGGTTAGTCTTTTTCCGTGAAAATGATAAAGTCTATGTATTTAAAATCATAGCATCAAGTCTAAGAGGGTTTATTCTCTTAGCATAATGTTACATGTGAAACAGATTCAAATAATTCATATGCTAGCCCGACTCAAACGATAGTCGGTAAATGCTTATCAAATCCGTTGAATGATGAGGGTTTGCTAAAAATCCTATGAATGTCTGCGGGCCCATCAACTGAATGGAGGTGAGTCGTGATGTGACGTTTGATAACTTCTGCTCATGAGTAGCTTCTACCATCACTACAGTTTCTATTTGAAGTTCATCATTACACAGGTCCTGCGTGGAAAATCCTTTCAACCAAGATGCCTTCAAAGCGGGTGCAAAAAACAACTCCTTATGATAAGGAATCAATAGCTCCAAGATCAGAGTTGAGATCCAAAGTATTTTAAAAATTCGTTCCAGTCAACCGTGAACTTTCTAAAACTTTGAAGGGGGTTCTGTAGGCTGTCTAAAAATTACTGCAGATAGTTGATCCCCATCAAACACCGATGATGGAAGTTATAATTTGACGGCTTCCAGAAGACTATAATTTGAAGACTTTTACGTAGATCAATGAAGGTTACAATCTGACGACCTTTACAATAAGCGATGAAAGCTCTTATCAATATTCTTCACAATCAACAGTAAGAGTTACAACCTGACGACTCTCACATATTAAAGAGCTGAAGCAAAGATTACAAAACGACGATCTTTGTAACGCTCTGACAAAAAAAGACTACAAATTAACGGTCTCCTCAAACCAAAACGTAAAAGTCCTCCCCGTATTTTAGAATCAAGACGCAGCGCCAATTCAACTGCGGACGCAGTTCCTTATCAGCCATCGCTGACGTAGCTCAAGCCCACAGACGCAACTCATGTTCGACCGCAAATGCAGCCTCCGAAAGCTACCAAACGCAGCTTCCAAATTGCTACGAATGCATCTTCCAAATTGCTGCAAACACAGCTTCCAAATGCTACAAATGCAGCTTCCAGACGCTGCAAACGAGCTTCCAGACGCTGCGTTTGAATACATAATTCACGCCAGAACATGGATTTTGCGTTTGACTCGTTCAAACACGAGCTGAACGGTTTCAAAACCATTTCTCATGATCTGAGGGGATCATAACTCCACTCAAGAGTGATTTAAGGGGCGGTTACATCCCATTAGTCCCACAAAGGAGTAATTTTAGGGGCAGTTACACCCCCTAATCGCCTATAAATAGCTGAAAGATCAGCTTAGTTCGGATCGGAGAGGAGGAAGGGGGATATCTTTGGATCTTTGAGAATTTTGGAGATCTAGAGATCGGTTTCTTCGGATCATTTTATCGGCAACAGATTCTTGGGGCTATCTTCGTGCTTGGCTTGTCTAACCAATTACGGTTAAGATCAATCAACTCTTTTACAAGAGTTTAAAGTCGCTCTGAGTTATCAACTTGTTTAGAGTTTCAAACTTGCCACGCAAGTCCTCCACAGTGTTAAATCGTGAGAAGAAGATACCGTTCCAGTAAAACAAGACGTTCGGATCGTCAACGAGAAGCAAACTCGACGCGAGCATTCGAGGGAGTCATCTCATCACTACCGTAAAGAACCCAGATTTAAACAAAGGAGAAAATTCAGATCAATTCTCCTCTCTTTTTTAATCAGAAATCCAAATTGTAATTGAGATCGAGAGAATACAAATTAAATTTCTTTTATTTTATTTACTACAAAGTTTCCACCAAACAATATTGGCTTCATTCCGATTGTTTCTTCCATCCTTTAATGGATATGATCGTGTAGGCGCAATCCAACTAACCTCCAACGATGTTGTTTGTCTAGAATACCTAATAGGCAAATACAACCAATAGGCAAACAATATTAGGGATTATTTGTAAATCATCATCAAAACAAAGGTACTAACAATCTTGGTGTACAAGTGTATTACAAAATATATCCCACAATAAGCACAATAAAAATACTTATTCTCTATAATATATGAGAACTCAATGTAAGCCCACACTCAATGTTACAAACTCACAACCCTAATTATACTATGTATGAAATACTTAAGTTCAAGTGGGTGTGTGTAAACAATGAGTGAAAATTAAATATGAACTAAATTAAAGTCTAACTTATGGAAATGATAATCAAATATATAAATAGCTAGAGATTGAGTTTAGAAAATTTCTCCAATGAAAAACAAGAGAGGCAGATTGATGAAATTGAAGCTCAAACAATAAAATTAATTTCCTCTTCTTCTTGTGAAACTTTCTTCACAAAACACTTGTGAAAAACACACTTAAACAAACTTTAAAACACCCCTAAACTTCTTTTTAAACTTTCTTGGTTCATAGTAAGTGTTGAGGGCTGAAGGGTATTTATAGTTGCTCAAAACAATAGTTGAAAACCCAAGAAAAACACCAAAAACCAAAATTTGGAAAAACTATATGTTATTACAACAGATTACTATTCGCTCGATCGCACTACTCACCGACACTGTTCACAGAATCTGAAACCTGAAAATCTATGTAGCTGACTTTATAAAATTAATTAAAAATAGCAAATCAACTCTAAAAATCATGAAATTTTAAACGAAGTTTCCACACATATAGATAAATATGATAGAGAAAGAATTTCTGAAATATCACTTCCCATTTGTGAGAAATCACTATTTTAAAATAGATATTCTAGATTTTAAAAATTACGAAAAACGTGTTTTTTATAAATTCAATTGAAAATAACAAAGCAACTTGAAAATTAGTAAAACTTAGGAAAACATTTTTATATATGAAATTAAACATGTTAAAGAAGATATTTTTGAAAACACATTTTTCGTTTGTGAAAACTCGTCATTTTACAAAATCGATCAAAATACGAATTCATTTAAAACACTTGATTTTGACAAAATAATCTTAAACAAGTTTGAAACTTCTTTTAAATGGATTAATAGACTTTATGAAAGATATACAACAGTTATATTTAGTCATTAATCCACAACACATTATTTTGTAAATCGGTAAACCATACGAACTTGTTAAAACTTGATTTTAACGAATTTCTTTCAAATAAGTTTTGAAACACTTTAAAATAGATTTATAGACTTGAGGAAGATCAAAAATCATGTTTTTAAGTCTATAATCCAAAACGGTGATAAATCAAAATAAGCGATAAATCAAAATAAATATGTGTATGAAATTTTAGCTCTAAATATAAACACACAAAGTATAAACCTAAAATACTATACCCAAACAATTTTATCTTCAATTAAGCTCGCCTTGGTTGCGGATGAAGCGATATTGGATCTTGACTTGAATTGCATAAAACTTCATTCTGATTTCCTCCAATCTCTAAGATATCATCGTTAAGCTCGATTCCATCCAACCTCCGACATGTTGTTTGTCTAGATTACCTAATAGACAAATACAAACGCTAGACAAATAATATTAGGAATTATTTGTAAATCATCAAAACATGATTAGATAGTAGGCTCATAAATATGAGTCCTAACAATCTCTCACTTTTTGATGATGACAAACAATCTACACAAGAAGTATATAAAATATGCAAAAACACAATACTCATAAACATACTCACAAATCACAATCCACTTGTTTCTCTCCCTTTGTCAACATCAAAATGGGAAAAACAACAAGAAAAAAGAGAGCAATAAGCTCCCCCTACAAATGAGCATGTGTGAGTATAAAATAATTATAGGGAATAGGCTCCTCCTTATCAAAATGCCATATAGCATATATCAAAGAAAATGATGAAGCAAATAAAGTACTCAAAATGACATATGCTTTAAGGCAATATTACACATATGAGGCACAATGTGAGCAAAATACATCTCAAATTACAAAGGTCTCACATCCATACCGAAAACCATTTATTGGAAAAACTCAAAAAACACCATTTATAATATATTCAAAAACTGCATATATGTATATATGAAACAATTTTCTTTAAAAATGTCCAAATTTTTTTTGTAAACAAAAAATCAGCTCTTTTTAAAAATAAAAAAATGCAAAAATGCAAAAAACTTAATTTAAGGCACCTAAACACTCTTGGTGTCGAAGAGTTTAGGGACATGATCCCTATCAATATAGTTCAATGCCTTTGGGTTATAACCTCATTTGGGCGCATTTAGTGTACGTATTCGGTCATAACAATAATTATGCAAATGACCCTTTCTATTGTAATAAGTGCAATGGAATGGGTGCACTTGTTTGTGCTGACCATTATTTTATGCACGATGGACATTTTCATATAAGGATTGTCTTTTTAAATCATATTGCAATTGTGAAACTTTTCTTAAATCAAAACAAAATTTGGTCAAATGACCAAAACGACCACCATAATCACACTTATACACATGAGCATGCTTATGATAAATTTTGTGTGCATGTGTATGTGTGTGTGATGATGAGGAAACTTGATGGGATGCACAAGGAGCAATATAATTATTAATTGTAGGTTTTTGTGCATCATAGAAAAATTTAGCAATATAACTTTTTCGGCCGCAAATAGAATACTTATTATAAACTTTGCCATACATGTATGTATAGTGAGTGTTTAGTTTGAAAGAATTAACACGTGACTTTGCACACAAGTCCATAAGTTTCTTATTATTATCAATGCATGTTTTGAGGATTGAATCTAAAGATGATATGCGGTCCTTAACATGATTTAACTCATTTACTTCTACAAATACACTGTTATTAGAAGTAGAATATATATAATTATTAGCAAAAGAGCTTACTTCATTTTTAATATTTTCTACTTCTAACATGACATTATTCTTTTCATTAGTTAAGCTAGCTATTGATGAGGTCAAATTTTTATTTTTCAAATTCAATTTATCATTGTTTTCTTTTAATATAACATTCTCTTTTGTAATGATATCAAATTTGGAAGCTAGCGACTCATGATCAGATTTTAAACTAACATGCTTGCTTTTTAAATCAATAAAGGCATGTTACAATTTTTTATAGTCATGCGTTAATAATTCATATCCATGTGTGAGTTCATCAATAGTAAGTTCATCATCGTTATCGGACTCACATACCTCACTAGGGTTATCGCCTAGTGGCCGTGTACATAAAGATGATGCTCCACATGAACTTGAAGAAGAATCCTCTAAAGCTTGTCGGATTGCCTCTAAGTTCCCTTAATGTGCTTCTATAACTTTCCACAATGTATAAGCACTATCAAAAGAATCAAACTTGTTATATAAAGTTGAATTAAAAGTATTGTGTAAAAATTCTAACAAGAGCTTGTTCATGGTAAACATTCTTTTATCATTATTGCTCCACTTGGATTTCTCCAAAGTGGGCATAATATAAGCACATTCAATTATTTCCCATAAATCGATATGTTTAGATCTAACAAATATTTTAAATCTAACCATCCATTGAGCATACGAGAAATCATTAAATTTAGGAGCAATTTTTTATGCCATAGCCTAAACTAGGTTCCCTATGCATGTCCATGCTAAATTACGCAATCAAGATAAAAAATTATCAAAACTAGATTAGCAAAATAAAAGTGAGCATATTTGACTCTAGGTGATTAAGCTACAAATCAAAGAGCACCAAGCTCTGATACCAAATAAAATTACCCTAGGGGGGATGTAAATAGGGTATTTGCTAATCTAATCCGATATTAATGCCAATTAAAAACTTATTAACAATTATTTCCTAGCAAGTATGATAATTAACAAATTATGAGTAAGGATATGCAATTAAAACAAGGGCGATATAAACATGAATAATTATACAAATGAGATAATAACAAATGATAAACGCAAACACACCAAGTGATCACGGATAATGAGGTCAAGACGGTGGTTGCAGATAAGCAACCATTTAAGGGGTTGAAAAATTATTTTACCGATTCCCTTCTATATGGTGTTGAATCCGATATTGAATCATCGACCCAGGGCACGGACAATGGAGAAGAAGGCGATGCTGAAGATGGGCTCGATTACGACAAAGGTATTGTATTAAACGACATTAAACCCTTTGTAATCGATCTTGACGGTAGTGAATTGTCAGATGGAAGTTGTAACAGACAACTTATTGATTATATAATAAATGGTGATTTAGAGTACTCGCTTTGTCTTGATGATGTGATTTAGGGCCTGTATAGTAACCCTGACGTACATATGCTGCTTCGATCATCTTGCATGACAAAAAAGTGTGGCCAAGACTCCTTCGGAATAACTCTCATCCTTCCTGCCAAGGCAGGGGGTGGAAAAGAGATAGTCTTCGGTAAAGGAGAGTTGTGTCCACCATTAAATCCCTTTTTGAAGAATGAAAGCGATGATGAAAAACCTGGCCGCTATTTATTCAGATATAGTCCACAAGCATGGGATTACATGAAGAAATAGGGATCAATTGCCAACATGGGAAGATCCTTTGATCCATCACTTGAACATCCAGTATGATGATAGATTTGAGCAAAGAGAACCTCCAACTGAAGATAAGGTAGCTCAAATCAATATGGGCGATGATGCGAACCTAAAACCCATATTCATCAGTGATAGCCTCTCACCAGAAGAAAAAGAGGAGTTGATCGCCCAAATCAGGGAGTACATCGACGTCTTTGCATGGAACTACGAAGACATACCAGGACTTAACCCAAATGTGGCAATGCATCGCCTTAACATCAAACTAGATATCAAACCTATCAAACAACAATAAAGACGGTTTCACCTGTAGATTATGGAGGCGATCAAAGCTGAAGTAAAAAAAACTAATCGACTCAGGCTTCATCAGGGAGGAGCAACATCCAGATTGGGTGGCGAATATTATTCTGGTCCTTAAAAAGAATGAAAAAAAAAATCAAAATCTAAATCGGCTTTAGAGATCTGAATTCCGCTTGCCCAAAAGACGACTTCCCTCTTCTCGTTACGGACATTATCATCGATAATACGTGTGGGTTCATGAATGGATTCTCAGGGTACAATTGTAATACCCCAACCCTTGAGAGGATGATGTGATTAGTATTGATAGATTTGATTGGAATACTCAAACCACCTAGATGCATCTTCTTTTCGGGAACCCAATTCTTAGAAACTCCAAAGTTAAGCGTGCTTGGCCTGGAGAAATTCTAGGATGGGTGACCCCCTAGGAAGTTTTCCAGGGAGCGCGTGAGTGAGGACAAAAACATGCTGAAAAGACATGTGGTGGTTTGTGAGGCCAGTCCATCAGATCTAGTAGCGTACTGACCCCGGGATTCCGGGGCGGGGCGTTACAAATGGTATCAGAGCCAAGCCAACCAGAATTATGAGAGCTAAGTGCTATGCGGTGCAAAGTGCTACGTTGAGAGGGCGGGAGCCACCTCTTGAGGCTGTAGGAGCCACCTCTAGAATCTCACACGGATGGTACGGTCTTAGATGATATAATTTGGCGCAACGAGGACGTTGCGAGTTTAAGTGGGGGAGATTGTAATACCCCAACCCTTGAGAGGGTGATGTGATTAGTATTGATAGATTTGATTAGAATACTCAAACCACCTAGATGCATCTTCTTTTCGGGAACCCAATTCTTAGAAACTCCAAAGTTAAGCGTGCTTGGCCTGGAGAAATTCTAGGATGGGTGACCCCCTGGGATGTTTTCCAGGGAGCGCGTGAGTGAGGACAAAAACGTGCTGAAAAGACATATGGTGGTTTGTGAGGCCAGTCCATCAGATCTAGTAGCGTACCGACCCCGGAATTCCGGGGCGGGGCGTTACAACAACCAAATCAAGATGTATCCAAACGACGAGAACCACACCTCATTTAGGATGCCACTCGGCATCTTCTGCTACATAGTGATGCCCTTCGGCCTAAAGAATGTGGGTGCTACATACCAAAGAGCCATGATGAAGATTTTCCACAAGCATCTCTGGAAAACCGTTGAGTGCTACGTTGATGACTTGGTCGTGAAAAGCCGCAGAAAGAATGACCACATAAGACTTGAAAATGATGTTCAATCTTATGCGGATTTCTAAATACCAATCTCCATATAGAGTTATATGAATGATTTTATACTTATATGTACCGACTCTATTTTCTTATATACTCCTACCCCTTCCCCCTGGGGGCGGTGGAGATGATCTCACTAGTGCTTTAAAACTCGTTGTTTTCCCCTCTTTTAGGCAGCGGGTCTGACACACAGAGAGTTGCAGGTTGATGGGATTGCATCTTAGATTCCATATAGTTACTTATATTTGTAGCTATTTCAAAACTTCACTTATAGTTGTTTATTATCAGACACTAGACTTGTATTTTATTTTGTAGAGGTTGAGTGCCTTAGAGAGATTCCTTTTGACTCTTTATTTTAAGACATGATATATTTATTATAGTTTAGAGATATTCTTATTCTATTTTAGTTAGGCTCATTTGTTGATTATTTCTCATATATTTCTTCTGTGTATATTCCGTTCTTGTACTATTTCCATTATTGATTCTACTAGAGAGATAGTAACTGTGATGGTGAAACATATCATAGTATGGTGTTGATACTTGGTGGGTTTGACAAGCCGGGTTTTACCTTGGACTGCAGCCTTCTGTGAACCCTGGGGCATCACAATTGGTATCAGAGCTCTAGGTTCTAATATCCTTAGGATCATCCATGTGTCATATTATGGAGCTAGGATAGAGTTTCCTAGGAATCATGTATAGAGTCTGTTAGGAATTCCTAGTATGAGTGAGGATGTATTATATATATACGTGAAAATTACAAAAAAAAATTATGATGAACTACTTGCTTGAGGTGTAAATCATGTTGTGGGTGATAAGTGATACTATTTTCCTATTGATATATGTTATGATATTTATGCTTGAGATCCTATTAATAAGTTCTACTTTGAAACTTATAGATGTCGGGAAGAAGATGTAGACGCAGAGGTACTCATGCTCTGGGAGCTGAGCAAGATGATAGAGAACCCGAGCCACAGTAGGCTCAGTACTTAGTGGATCTTATAGCACCTTTGACTACTCGGCTGTCAGCGATTGAGGATCAGTTAGCAAATCAAGCTTAGCAAGAGGCACCCATTCAAGAGGAGACACCTATTCGGGAGGTGACACTAGAGGAGACACCAATAGATACACCATTACCACCATCAGTTGATGATGGAGTTGCTGAGGAAGAGTCTTGGATTCGTCTGGTAGAGAGATACTAGAAGTTGAAGGAACCAGAGTATCATTGTTCGTCAGATTCTATTACCGCACACAAATGGAAGGAAGATGTGAGCAAAACTTTGGATATGTTTAATGTGAATACAGTACAGAAGTAGAGGCTGGCAACTTTTAGCCTCAAGGGCGATGCAGGAGGATGGTATCGGCTTCGTTTCACTCCAAAGCAAAGGATGACGGTTTCATGGGAGACTTTTGTATACTTCTTCGACGAGCAGTATGTGTTGGCTGTAGCGAAAGCCGGGAAGGAGTTGGAGCTAGCCCGATTGGAGCAAGGGATATATCCATGATGGATTTTGAGAGTAAATTTATGACACTACTTAGATTCATGGGCATGTGGCATACCGAGGTGTGGCAGGCCTAGATGTTTATGATGGGGCTTCGCCCAAGTTTACGTCGATATCTGGTATCACCGAGATTTCGATCAGTGCGGAAGGTAGTGGATGCCGCCATGGCTTAGGAGACAGACTCAGCTATGTTCCTAAAGGGCAAGGATAGAAATATTAAATCAGGATAGCCTGGGGATAAAGGTAAAGATAAGAGACCTTTTGCAGGACTAGGAGGACCCCTGTTGTAGGGTAAGGATCCATATCAGTAGGGTCCCCATACGAAGGGACATCAATAGGATCAGAGGGCGTAACAGCAGCACATGTTTTAGGGGACTTGTTACAATTGCAACAAATTTGGGCACCGAGCATCCGAGTGTCGCAGTGTACCTTCATCAGGCCAGCAGGGCAAGAATCATTTGCAGCAGCAGTAACATCGTGCTCGGGGCCGAGGCCAACGCTAATAGTTGAGGATTGAGACACCGCCAGTAGTCCCGAGGATTGAGACATAGGTGCGAGCTATTCAGGAGATCCAACAGGGACAGATAGTCCCTTACGCTCTAGGTGATGCAGCACAGCAGCCTTCAGCTATTAGTAGAGTATATGCAGTTGTTCCTCGCGACCATGGCGCGAACAGGGCCATGGTGGAAGGTAAGTTCCTTGTGAACTCCTTTCCAGCACATATTCTTTTTGATTCTGGTGCTTCATATTCCTTCATCTCCTATGAGTTTATGGTTAGACTTCAGCTTGTAGTGCAACCGTTAGATATTCCATTATCTGTATCTAATCCTTTGGGAGAGGTGTCTCTTTTAGAGAGTATTTATACGAGATGTGTTGTCAGCTTAGACAATTCTGAGTTTGTTATTGATTTGATCGTGTTGCATATGTTTGAGTTTAATGTTATCCTTGGTATGGATTGGTTATCTTCCTACCATGTGAGTATCGACTATTTTACAAAGACAGCCAGCTTGCGACCTAGTGATGAATCTGAGTTGGTGGTAGTAACCTCATAGGGTAACCAGATTACGAAGTCATTTCTGGTATATGTCAAGGAGGTGATGTTGCGGATCAGGGTGCAAATTTGAGTGAGATGCGAGTGGTCTCAGAGTATCAGGATGTCTTTTAGGACATACCAGGTTTACCTCCAATAAGAGAGGTCGAGTTTTGCATAGAGTTGTAGCTAGGCACCATACTGATTTCCTGAGCACGTTATCGTATGGTGCTTGCGGAGATGAGGGAGTTCCAGATCCAGTTAGATGAGTTGTTATCTCAGGGTTTTATTCACCGGAGTTATTTTTCGTTGGGGTGCGCCGGTCTTTTCATGAAGAAGAAGGATGGGAGCATGCGATTGTGCATCGATTATCGTGAGTTAAACAAGGTCACTATCCGGAATAAGTATGTACTACTAATGATTGATGACTTGTTCGACCAGTTGTAGGGAGCGTAGTGTTTCTCAAAAATAGATCTTCGTTCTGGTTATCATCAGTTGCGGGTTCAGGAGATGGATGTTCCCAAGACTGCCTTTCTGACTCGATATGTGTCTTTCGAGATTCTTATCATGCCATTTGGGCTGACCAATGCACCCACAATAGTCATAGATTTGATGAATAAGGTTTTCCATCCATATTTGGACCAGTTCGTGATAGTGTTTATCAATGATATCCTTATTTATTCGAGGTTGGAGGCTAAGCATGATCAACATTTGTGGTTGGCACTATAGACTTTGCGGGAGCACCAGTTGTACGCTAAGTTTAGCAAGTGTGATTTTTGGTTATCTAAGATCAGATTGTTAGGCCATGTTATTAGTCAGGAAGGCATTGCGGTAAATCCGACTAAGGTGGAGGTCGTTCTTGATTAGGAGCTGCTGAAGACTGTTACCGAGATTCGTAGCTTCTTATGATTGGCAGGCTACTACAAAAAGTTTATTCAAGATTTTTTGAAAATTATGACACCACTTACACGCCTTATGAAGAAGGGTGTATAGTTTGTTTAGGGCACTGATTGCCAGGAGGCCTTTGAGACTTTGAAGGCTAAGTTGACTTCATTGCCAGTGTTGATTCTTCCAAGAAGTGATAAGACCTTTTTTGTCTACACCGATGTGTCATTATCGGGACTTGAAGGTGTTTTGATGCAGACTTAGAGAGTTATGGCATATATTTCGAGATAGTTAAGGACTCATGAGCAGAATTACCCTACGCATGACTTGGAGCTAGCAGTAGTAGTCTTTGCATTAAAGGTGTGGATGCATTATTTGTATGGAATACACTTTGAATTATTCATAGATCATCAGATCTTAAAATTTCTCTTTTCACAGAAAGAACTCAACCAGAGGCAGCGGCGATGGGTCGAGTTTATAAAAGATTATGAGTTTGTACTTTAATATTATCCAGGAAAAGAGAATATTTTAGCGGATGCATTGAGTAGGAAGCGTCATCCTGGACCTACGGCTTTGAGATGTTCATTATATCGAGACCTTTATACCCTCAGCCACTATGATTTTAGGCTGGAAATTGGCGGGAGCAGTGCCTTCTTAGGAGCTTTATTAGTGCAACCATCTTGGAGCGATAGAGTGGTCGTAGCTCAACTAGAGGATTCTTGGATTCAAACTCGAAAGAGCGAGATCTCCAAATAACCCAAGGCTGATTGGACTATTGGAGCGGATGGAGGTCTTTGGATGAAGAGCCAATTAGTTATGCTGAACAATCCACATCTAAAGAGGGATCTATTTGATTAGGCGCATCGTACTAGGTATACAGTACATCCGGACACAACGAAAATGTACAAGGATCTGAAGAGGCATTTTTGGTCGAGTGGCATATGTAGAGAGATTGCAGAATTTGTGGCTAAGTGCTTTACTTGCCAGTAAGTAAAGGCAGAACATCAAAGACCTACAGGAATCCTGTAACCTTTACACATTCTCGAGTAGAAGTGGGCAGATATTTCTAAGGATTTCATCGTAGGGTTACCTAAATCAAAGAAAGGAAATGATTTTATTTGGGTGATAGTAGACAGGTTGACGAAGTTGACACACTTCCTACATGTGAAGACAACTTATACAGCAGATACATATGCAAGGACTTTCATTCGGGATATAGTTCAATTGTATGGAGTTCCGAAGACGATTATATCAGATTGAGGCTCAGTCTTCACATCACATTTCTGGAGGAATTTCCAGAATACATTTGGCAGCTAGTTATCATTCAGTAGTGTCTTCCACCTCCAGACAGATGGTCAAACAGAAAGGGTGAATCAGGTATTAGAGGATATGCTGCGAACATGTGTGATAGATTTTTAGGGTAGCTGGTAAGACCACATCCCATTGATTGAATTTGCATATAATAATAGTTATCAAGCTACTATCAGGATGGTGCCATACGAAGCATTGTACGGGAGACCTTACAGATCGCCTATATGTTGGGCAGAACCAGAGGATAGCCTATTGCTTGGGCCGGAGCTTATTAGGCAGACCACATAGAAGGTGACATTGATTAGAGAGCGTATTCTTGCCGCTCAGAGTCGGTAAAAGAGCTATACGGATTAGAAGCGGCGACCTCTAGAATTTTAGATCGGAGACATAGTCATGTTAAAAGTATCACTGATGAAGGGCGTTTAGTGATTCAGTAGATGGGGAAAGCTTGCCCCGAGATATGTTGGTCCATTCAGGATTATTGAGCATATTAGAGCTGTTTCTTATAGATTAGATCTTCCAGCATCAATGTTAGGTGTACACGATGTCTTTCATATTTCGATGCTCAAGAAGCATTTGCGTGATGAGGAGTAGCAGAGGGTGATAGATGCACCAGAGATTGAGATCCAGGATGATTTGACTACCATAGAGATTCTGGTGTGTATACTTGCTAGAGAGAATAAAAAGCTTAGAAATAAAATCATTCCATTAGTGAAAGTTTAGTGGAATCGGTAAGGAGCTGAAAAAGCTTCTTGGGAGCGTGAGGAGGATGTATGTCGCGACTACCCACACCTGTTTGAGCAGGTAAGATGTTGATGTTTGAGTATGCTTCTATGCATTTATGTTTATATATGTTGTTTAGCCACATTTATATTTAACGCTAGAATGGGTCACTCAACACTTAGCTCATAATCATTCGGAACATATGGTATATATATTGGGGGTTCCTTGTTTGGATTTTTGCCTAACATACTAGTTCTGTTTAGTTAGGAGTTAAGTGAGAGTGCACGCATTTTAGACCGTTAAGTTTAAATGTTTTCTTATGTTTCGAATCTGGGGATTAATGGTACGAAATGTGTACGGGTGGGTTTCCTTGTCTGGATTATCCCCCTCTTAGTGCTTTTCTCGTATTATTAATCTTTAATATATGATCATGGAATTTCAAGGATGAAATTCTTTTAAAGGGAGGTGAATGTAAAACCCCAAAAATTTGAGATAATATAATTAATAAGTGATTAATTATTATAAGTGGATAAATATTGAGATAAATATTATTAAATAGTGTATGAGTACATTAACTAGTGTTTTGAGTATAAACTAGTCCATACATGAGAATAGAACGAGTCGAAACATGCACAAAGGCAAAATCTTGAGAAACTAGAAATTCTTAGTCCGGTCGACCGTCGCAGTTGACCGCGGAACCTGTATGCTGTTTTCCTTTTTTAACTTTGTTTTAGGTATTTAGAGGCCCATGTTTGTTTCTCTGATATATTTATCATATATTCATGAGGTTTTCAGTATTATTTCATACTTTTGAAACCCTATCATTCACCAAACAATTCTCAAACCCTAAGTTGATTTTTGGAAGAGTTTAAGGGCTTCTGGAGCAGGATTTCGGGTTGTTTTAGATTTTGTCTTGGAGATCTACCTTGGCATTGCATCTTGCATATTTTTCAACAAGTCTCAGGCGAGTTTCATCTCTGCTAACCCTACTCTTAAGTTTTTAAACGTTTTTAATAAGTTTTAATATGATTTTATTGAGCCTAATTGACTAATTTGAGTAAAAAAGCAATCCTTTTGTATTATATGAATACAGATCGGATCTTTCTGAGTTTAAAAGATAAAGAATAATTTTATAGAGATGTTTTAAGACCTGAAAGTATTTAACAATGTTGTTTAACTGAGTTTTGATGATTTATTCTTCGTATCAACGTTTCATGCATATTTAAAGGTTTAAATATGATTTATTATGCTATTAATCATGTTTCACATGTTTCATAATTTCTTGAGATGTTAATATGATGTTTACAATGTTCTACATAAGTTTTGAATTAAACAAGTTAGATCATGAAAAACATGCACGAACACAGATATCACAAAACCTGCATAGTAGGCTATTGTTTGCGGTTCGATCGACCGTCGCATATGTGCGATCGACTGCGTGCCAGGCCGAGGCCTGGATAGCTTCTGAATCATGGTGCGGTCGACCGCCACTTTAACCGCGGTCGACCGCCAGTCAGGCAAACAGTCTTTGCATGTTTTTGACTCCTATTTCTTTTTTCGAGGGATTTTCTCGATCTTTTCAAGTTATACTATGATACTTATGAAGCTATTTGACATCGGTGGTGTTAGTGAACACTAGATATTGACACACATACTAAGATTTATGCACGTAAACTTACTATGTATTGATTTGATATGTATTGTCGATATTTTTGATACACGTTAAGTTGATAAAAGTGAAATAACATATGATAAAGTATTGCTCATCAATTATAAATGCTCAGTGTGGTTGTTTATTCCGTAATAAGACATCGGTTGTACCACACTAGGAGTATTTGATTGTTTTTCCCATAATGAGACATCGGCTGTACCAAATACTAGAAGATGATCGGTGTACTTTCCGGGTTGGGCTGATGTGCCTAGTCATCATTGTACAATCATCTAGAAGCATATTCGGAATAGGGAGATAGAACCTATTGTCGTAGAATGATTGAGTAAGGAAGTTGAACCAACATGTCATTGTACACAAGAGTATCGTTATTTTATGTAGCAGGAATAGGAAGATAAAACCTATTACCGCAGAGGGATTGAGTAAGAACCTTATAAGAGTATCACTATTACAAGTAGAGATGCAAACATATATGCAGTTGTAGTATGATTCCACTATAGATTATGCAAGAGTAGGGTATACCTTTGATATATGGAATACATGATATGGTCTATTATGGTTTTGAGTTGGATAATACTTCCTTATAGTTATGTCAACTACCCGAGGGTAGTTCGAGAGGTGACATTAGTTCATTATGGTTGAGGTTTGAAGTGTTTTTCTTTTATGTACTGTATTTCATTCATAGGATTAGAATTGGTATTAGAGATTTACATGAGGGTTTCCTTGTTTGGATTATTTCGTTCGACGTACTAATTCTCGTGTTGTGGATTTCTAAATACTAATATCCATATAGAGTTATATGAATGATTTTATAGTTATACATACTGACTCTATTTTTTTATATACTCCTACCCCTTACCCCTGGGGGCGGTGAAGATGATCTCGCTAGCGCTTTGATGCTCGTTGTTTTTCTCCCCTTTCAGGCAGCGAGTCCGGCCCATGAAGAGTCGCAGGTTGATGGGATTGCATCTTAGATTCCATCTAGTTACTTATATTTGTAACAATTTTAGAACTCCACTTATAGTTATTTATTATCATACGCTAGACTTGTATTTTATTTTGTAGAGGTTGTGTGCCTTAGAGAGATTCCTTTTGACTCTTTATTTTGAGACATGATATATTTGTTACAGTTTAGAGATATTCTTATTCCATTTCAGTTGGACTCATTTGTTGATTATTTCTCATATATTTCTTCTGTGTATATTCCGTTCTTGTACTATTTCCATTATTGCATGTTTTGTACCTCCACCTAATTGTTTATTCTACTAGAGAGATAGTAACTTTGATAGTGAAACATGTCGTAGCATAGTATTGGCTCTTAGTAGGTTTGACAATCTGGATTTTACCTTGGACTGCATCCTTGTGTGAACCCTAGGGTGTCACAGCGTTGGTAGCTATCAGCCATTTGCAGCATAAGAATGTAAGTTGCAACGGATGCTCTGCAGTTGGGAGGTAGAACTTAGCACCCGTACAACCAGTGACACTCCAAAACCATGCTCGTGCACCATAAAAAAAGTCCACCATGAGTCTTCAGTTGTCAGTTTGGGTTCCCGACATACAGTTGGTCGTAACCAAACTGACGAACAAACCGATAAGGGAGGTATGGATTTATGTTGTAGCGGTTCTTTACTCGAAAGATGAGATAGCCAGGCCTGATGTTCATCAGCCACTAGAAACAGCCCATGTCAAGTCTGGTTCGACTCTTCCCTGGCTCTTCATCGTCAATCAACAACTCATCATAATGCCCAGAGAACTGAGGGAAGCATTTGAAGAACTCCCAGCACTTATGAATTTGAAATTGTCGCTTCACCTCAAGAAACTGTCAGGCTTCCCATTTGTAGTCCTCCAACAATTGCAATAAGGGAATGGACGGATCAGCAACACTCACCGCCGTCATCAGGTCGGGGCGATGGAGAACGAGCTATGCCATTAAATAAGTGTAAGGAAGCTCGATCTTAGTGGTGGGGATCTCACTCGATGGCTTGCTTCCCTCTTGCGTGAAGTTGGCGACTAAGTGTTGAAGCCTACTATGAATGCGAGTGACCATCGCCGGAAGCAAGGAAAGTTTCTTCCTGAGGGCA
>NW_017972382.1:9584-19862 GCF_001876935.1 Asparagus officinalis | reverse complement strand
TAAGAGGACCTCAATCGACAGTGCGTTAGAGAATTAGTGTGGTACGATGCATTTCTTCAACCAAATAGCGAGGTAGCCTACCAGAAGAGTCGTCGGCTGAATCTTCTTTTGGACATGCCATAGGAACGTCTGAAACTTGGTGCCCCAGGAAAATTTTCCCTCAGCTGTGCGAATAGTGTATTGAAGGTGTCTAAAATGCTTATAGGTATCTTCACATAGCTCGAGATGGAGAGAAGATGACGAATATCGTTATTCGAGTCTAAAAGGATTATCTGACGCTGACAAGTGTATGAACCAGAATGGCAAACCAACCATGTCTCGTGCGCTCACCGGCCACCTCTAATTAGCCGTCACACCTATCGGTCAGCTTACGTGTCAGTCAGTTCCAAGTGACTGAACACACTCGGTAGTCAGCTCGCACGTGTCGGTCAACTCCAGGTGACCGAACACGCTCGTCAGTCAGCTCGCGTGCATCGGTCAGCTCCAAACGCCCGCTGTGCTTGTTGGTCAGTTGCAAGTGCTATAAAGAAGCTAACGAGCACATGAAATAAGTTAACGAAGCGTACAATTCAACAAGACGACCAAATACACAAAATGACAAAAAATACTAGTCCCGAAAAATCAAAAAACACCAAAGAGTTCATCAAAAGGCCAAAACTCTCACGCCAACGCAGGACGTAGCTGACCCACGCCAGCGTGGGTCAGCCCGCGTCCCCTGCGGGTCAGCAGGGCATGTTACGCTGTCTCGAGCCACAAACGTGTTTTTGATGGTTCTTTTGCTGTTTTCTCGGGATTTATTCGTTCCAGAGCTTCCCAACTGATTGGATATCATCCACAAACATGGTTAGGCCATTATTGATTGAAGATAAGGCCAAATCACTCATTCTCATCCAAATACCTACATCCGAGGCCTATAAATATAACCCTAATGCCTTCATCCTACAGGGCAGGAATTTTATCAAGAGGACGAGGTGCTGCTGGATTTAGGAGTCGAGGAGCATGAAATTTCAGCAAAGGTCAACTAGATCCCAGTAAACTTTAGCATAAAGAGGAAGGCTTTCGAAGAATCTACACCCGTAATTCCCCCCGCCCGTTCTTTGAGATTAGGCTTAGTCTTAATCTCGAGAAGAGCTACTGATTTTGCTTGGTCGATTTCAATGCTTCAAGCTAATACTTCCTTAGTGAAGTAGGAGCTCTGTCAATTTTTTTACAACCGGATTTGATCCGCGACGGTCCACGGACTAACGCGTCCCCGGCACAGGCAAAGATCCCACAAAAAGCGATAGGTGATAAACACCTGTTGCGTATTGTTTGAAAGAGAGTTGTAATTTAGTTTTCATTGTATCGAAAGTCTTATAAAAAGACTATTTTCTTCTGAATTTATTGTAACACTCAAAGTTATAATGAATTCTACAATGAAAATAATTTTCTCCCCAAACAAACTAGCAACCACAGTAGGAGCCGATAGCCTTCCTGCGAAGGCTGATGTGTCGCAACCTCGGATCCTCATCCCGGTCGAAGAAGAGGTCGAATACGAGTTTGACCAATAGAAGTTTGAGGAGTATCTATCATCCTCCTCCTCCAGATCCTTCTCCACTCGCAAACGCAAGAAGATCAACGCCCCCCGTTGCTACGGTAGCTACAACTTGTAACGTCCCTCCAGCCTCCAACAAGGCCGGATCTGTAGATCTGGACTCCTCCTCAATCAAGGAGTTGAGTACTGAAGGTGCACCAATCTTATTGAAGAGGGCATGTCAAAGGCAATGACAACGCCTCTCACGCCAACTGGCTAAAGCCTTGGATCCAGTTGATAGAATCCGCTATGAAGCATATCTGAAGTCCAGGAGGCGCCAACCGCTATAACAGCGAGTGGACAACCTCTCCTCCTTCAAACCAACGAAGAATGAATGGGTCCGTGTCAAAAGGACTCTATCGACTCTTCAGGAGAAAATTCAGAAACGCCGCGTATTGCTTGCACATGCAAGAATTCTTGTGCAAGAAGCCAAAAAATTACAGAAGGAAGAAGTGGAAAAGAAGCCACCAAGACTGCACAAAGTATAAAGGCCAAAGTCTAAGACGGCGGTCGAAAATATCAAAAAATACGGGTCACTCAAGTCTTACCCTCCAAGCCGCGGGTCACTCAAGTCTGACCCTCCATGCAATACGAAACAACAGCCAAAAAGATAAAAAAAACGCGAGTCACATCCAGATGACCCGCCAAGCCGCGGGTCACAAACCCCCCCCCCCCAAAGCCACGGGTCACTCAAGTCTAACCCTTTCAGTCGTGGGTGACTCAATTCTGACCCGCCTAACCGTGGGTCACCAAGGTTTGACCCGCGCTAGGGCCAAGACAGGAGACATTTTGTACCTATTTTTCTGATTCTGTCGAGTTTTGCCCCTGTTCTGATTGATCTAATACTTCCAGTGAAGCCTTACGGTAGTGTAGACTTGTTCAAAAGCAAGATGCTAATGGCGGATCGTCTTGGTCCTTTGCACAAGGATTGAGGCAAAGTTTCGATCAAAGAGTGCTTGGGTCCGGTGACTGAACCCCAAGCAACTCATCGAGCTGGGGATCTCACTCACCCTTATAACAAGTCTGAGGCTTCTCGTAAAGAGGAACTCTAGTAATCGACCGCCTCGGATTGCAAGTCATTGCCCAAGATCCCGTTAAGGTACCACGCTCACGAAAGCGTCTCGGGATTTATTCGTTCCAGAGCTTCCCAACTGATTGGATATCATCCACAAACATGGTTAGGCCATTATTGATTGAAGATAAGGCCAAATCACTCATTCTCATCCAAATACCTACATCCGAGGCCTATAAATATAACCCTAATGCCTTCATCCTACAGGGCAGGAATTTTATCAAGAGGACGAGGTGCTGCTGGATTTAGGAGTCGAGGAGCATGAAATTTCAGCAAAGGTCAACTAGATCCCAGTAAACTTTAGCATAAAGAGGAAGGCTTTCGAAGAATCTACACCCGTAATTCCCCCCGCCCGTTCTTTGAGATTAGGCTTAGTCTTAATCTCGAGAAGAGCTACTGATTTTGCTTGGTCGATTTCAATGCTTCAAGCTAATACTTCCTTAGTGAAGTAGGAGCTCTGTCAATTTTTTTACAACCGGATTTGATCCGCGACGGTCCACGGACTAACGCGTCCCCGGCACAGGCAAAGATCCCACAAAAAGCGATAGGTGATAAACACCTGTTGCGTATTGTTTGAAAGAGAGTTGTAATTTAGTTTTCATTGTATCGAAAGTCTTATAAAAAGACTATTTTCTTCTGAATTTATTGTAACACTCAAAGTTATAATGAATTCTACAATGAAAATAATTTTCTCCCCAAACAAACTAGCAACCACAGTAGGAGCCGATAGCCTTCCTGCGAAGGCTGATGTGTCGCAACCTCGGATCCTCATCCCGGTCGAAGAAGAGGTCGAATACGAGTTTGACCAATAGAAGTTTGAGGAGTATCTATCATCCTCCTCCTCCAGATCCTTCTCCACTCGCAAACGCAAGAAGATCAACGCCCCCCGTTGCTACGGTAGCTACAACTTGTAACGTCCCTCCAGCCTCCAACAAGGCCGGATCTGTAGATCTGGACTCCTCCTCAATCAAGGAGTTGAGTACTGAAGGTGCACCAATCTTATTGAAGAGGGCATGTCAAAGGCAATGACAACGCCTCTCACGCCAACTGGCTAAAGCCTTGGATCCAGTTGATAGAATCCGCTATGAAGCATATCTGAAGTCCAGGAGGCGCCAACCGCTATAACAGCGAGTGGACAACCTCTCCTCCTTCAAACCAACGAAGAATGAATGGGTCCGTGTCAAAAGGACTCTATCGACTCTTCAGGAGAAAATTCAGAAACGCCGCGTATTGCTTGCACATGCAAGAATTCTTGTGCAAGAAGCCAAAAAATTACAGAAGGAAGAAGTGGAAAAGAAGCCACCAAGACTGCACAAAGTATAAAGGCCAAAGTCTAAGACGGCGGTCGAAAATATCAAAAAATACGGGTCACTCAAGTCTTACCCTCCAAGCCGCGGGTCACTCAAGTCTGACCCTCCATGCCACGGGTCACTCAAGTCTTACCCTCCAAGCCGCGGGTCACTCAAGTCTGACCCTCCAAGCCACAGGTCATGCAAGTCTGATCCTCCTAGCCGTGGGTCACTCAAGTCTGACCCGCCAAGCCAAGGGTCACTCAAGTCTAACCCTTTCAGTCGTGGGTGACTCAATTCTGACCCGCCTAACCGTGGGTCACCAAGGTTTGACCCGCGCTAGGGCCAAGACAGGAGACATTTTGTACCTATTTTTCTGATTCTGTCGAGTTTTGCCCCTGTTCTGATTGATCTAATACTTCCAGTGAAGCCTTACGGTAGTGTAGACTTGTTCAAAAGCAAGATGCTAATGGCGGATCGTCTTGGTCCTTTGCACAAGGATTGAGGCAAAGTTTCGATCAAAGAGTGCTTGGGTCCGGTGACTGAACCCCAAGCAACTCATCGAGCTGGGGATCTCACTCACCCTTATAACAAGTCTGAGGCTTCTCGTAAAGAGGAACTCTAGTAATCGACCGCCTCGGATTGCAAGTCATTGCCCAAGATCCCGTTAAGGTACCACGCTCACGAAAGCGTGGTTCCAAATGTGTGACTCTTGAGAACGCCATCAAGGCTGCAAGCCCTCAGAAGGAAACGTGTTCGTCAGATGACGACGTTATACCTGAGAAGTAATGTCGATATACGATAGATTGTTCTGGTCATCATACCGATGAGTTGTACAATCAGGCTGGGGTTACGAACAGATCTCAAAAGAGGGATACCCAGGAGATGGACTTTCATTGTTCGTGCGTCAAACTTATCAGGGAAGTATTATCAGTGTGTAGCTATCCCAAGACTACTCCGTAGAGAGTCTCGATATTCGAGAGGATCTCTGACGGAATGACTAAGTCCATGCCAAAGCGTTTCTGTAAGAAACAATCGGTCGTTCAAGGTGACGAACTTCCAGAAGTCACGGTTAATTTGGCTGACAAGGGAAAGTCAACTCGACCTTCTAGTTCTGACCATCTTGTATCACATCATCTAAGTCGGCTACGCACAGGGACTACTAAACGTAGGGACTATCGGAGGATGAATAGAGGGTTATCCTCGGATGATGAAGCATCAGATGATAACTATGTAGTCGCTTCTGACAATACGGTATCCAGCCCAGGACAATCCCGCGAGGTGTTTACGATCAATACCGAGCAAATAACCAAAATTATCGAGGATGCCTTGGCCAAGCAAAAAAGAGAACTTTAAGTTTGAAATGGAAATGGTTATGCTGTGGATGAGGAAAGAGCATGACCAACAGATTCGGGCCTTGTCTAATCAAATTGGTGAATCTAGTCGTCATAATAATGCCTACCGGATAGGTGACAATTCAGATATAGATGAACACCTTGATGTAGATAACCCTCTCGTTGATGAAAATGTTAGGGGTGGCCCCACTAAAGGTAACGACGCTGGGGGTGGTCCTATCGAAGATGACAATGCTTGGGGTGGCCACGTTGCTCCTCTTAGAAATCTTCCAAAGCATGATACAGACAAGGACGAGAAGATGAAAAATCTCGAGAGAAAAATCAACGCTCTGATGTCTGCTTGAGAGATGAAGAAGACCGGTATTCCATGTTCTTACCCAAGAGAGTGAGAGTCGATCCCGTATCCGGTGAAGTTCAACCTGATTAACTTCACATAGTTTGACGGGAAGGGTTCGCCCACTCAGCACTTGATCTACTTTAAGTCCCACTTGGGCATAATATCCGATAATGAAGCATTGATGGTTCGGTCATTCGTTGGCACCCTCCGCGGAGCTACCTTTGATTGGTACCGATGTCTCGAGTCTAGAAGCATCAACAGCTGGGACGACTTGGAGAACCTGTTTCTCGCTCACTTCTTTGATGATGACGTCGAAGTATCAATCAGGACACTCTTCGATGAGAAATAGGAATATGACGAGACGGTCAACGGCTTCGTTAAGCGCTTCTGGAATAAGATGATGAACTGCCAATATCCGATCACAGAGGACTTCATCCTCCAAACCTGTCACAACAACCTCTCTTTGGATGTGTTGGAAGTTATGGGCGTAGCACCATCCAATAGCTGAAAAGAGTTAAAGATAAGCGGAGAGCGGGCCGAACGCTTCCTCAGAAGGAAGAAAGCTGAAAGAAGCCAACCGACGGCTAACCCTCCGAACTCGAGCTTCGTCTCCCGTGGTAAGGGGAAGGTACCTACAGCAGTTATTAACGTTAATCAGACCTCACAACAGTAATCCCAGAGATAGCAAAAGACTTCGGATCTGAGGCTCCAAAAAGAGTACTCCTTCAAGGACGAAGACGTTCCAGCCATTTTCGAGTTCCTCCTTGAAAACAACAGGATCAAGCTATCACCTATCACAAATTAGGAGGAAGCTGACAATACTTCGGATCTAAGGTACTGTGCGTACCACAGGAAGATCCTTCATCCCACCAAGGCTTATTTCGCTCTCAAAAATAGCATTCAAGTCTTGGTTGAAACCGGCGTCATAACGCTAGGATAAGACAAATAAGAACGGCGACACTCCGAAGAGTATACGAGTATAAACTGCTTCTCAATACTCCAACCGGTATACGAGTCTAAACTATTTCCTAATTTTAATGCGAAGTTCCTGGAAGAATATCGTATGTGATATTCTTAAGGATAACCAGACCATTCAGCTGAGTACAATGTTAGACCTAGTTTGACAAAGACAGCTGGGGATAGATGTAACGGGAAGTTCCCGAAAGAATGCTATATGTAGTGTTCTTAGGGATAACCCGGTCACTACAAAAGGGGATAATAAGAAACTCCAACTTGAACTCTAAATGCTTCCAAGAGTGAAACACATCTAATTGCCGGGATCAGTTTCACCAACTTCTAAATACTCTTTTGCTGTGACGAGATTTGATCACTTCGTTGGATCAATCATCCCTCACACAAAACTCCCATTGTTGTTGATGATTTACAATCTTCCACCACAAAATCCCTTACTGATCAAATTAATTGACAGTGAGTCCACTAAAATTCTTTCTGATTTAATCCATTCAAACTCACACTGTATCTGTGCACTCAACATTCCCATTATTAGAGTCAGGGCATAATGCTTG
This sequence comes from Asparagus officinalis, assembly GCF_001876935.1. Lineage (NCBI taxonomy): Eukaryota > Viridiplantae > Streptophyta > Magnoliopsida > Asparagales > Asparagaceae > Asparagus > Asparagus officinalis. The sequence goes on along the minus strand of NW_017972382.1, from coordinate 12,710 downwards.
GAATTTTAATCTGCCAATCCTTGACGATTGTCAAACCCATTCGTGTTAAGTTCTTATCACTTAACACCAAGAATCCTTACCGAGTGATCGGTACAAGTCAATACTCCCACTATGATTTGTACTCCCACTCTCATTGACTACCTGGTCAAACCTTCTTACAGTTAGGGCCACAACCAAAATCTCCTCTCGATTCCTTCCATGAATGAGAGGTCCACTTCCGAATCGAGCTATCAAACCTTCCTACAGTTAGGGTCGCCTCAAACTCCTACTTGGTTAAACCTTCCTACAGTTAGGGCCAAAACCAAAATCCACTCTCGATTCCTTCCATGAACAAAATATCCACTTTCAAATCGAGTGATCAAACCTTCCTATAGTTAGGGTCACCTCAAACTCCCATTTGGTCAAACCTTCTTACAGTTAGGACCAAAACCACAATTCACTCTCGATAAATGAGAAATTCATCTTTAGTTTGGTAATCAAACATTTCGATAGTTAGGATTATCTGAATCTTTTCGATTCTCGGAGTGGATATCACACTCATAGTTTCACCTTCCCGAATTCTAGAAGTGGAGATCCCACTTTGAGTTTCTGTTGGCAACTGGAGATATAATATAAAATTCTTCTTCTTCAGCTTTGGGATATAGAATATAAAATTCTTCCTCTCCCGCATCGGGTTCGTATTTGCCCCAAGAGAAGATATAATCTTTCAATATTATAACTCCTAAAATTCGAGTCTTACATGCGCGGGGAACTTTATCTCGACTCCTAAATAGAGATAAGCTTACGCCTAACACGCGTTGCCGGTTTAGTCTTTCACCGATTGAAGAAGACACTAGAATCCGAGTCTGAGGACTTTTATCCCGAAGCCTAAGTAGGGATAAGTCAGTGCCTAACACACATTGCCGGTTAGTCTTTTGCTATAAAAAAGACAAAAGTCCACATATTCAATATTATGGTAGGTTGTTATTCAAAACACAAAAATCCGCGTCTTACATGCGCGGGGAACTTTATCTCGACTCCTAAATAGAGATAAGCCTACGCCTAACACCCGTTGATGGTTTAGTCTTTCATCAATTGAAGAAGACACCAGAATCCAAATCTGGGTAATTTTATCCCGAAACCTAAGTAGGGATAAGTCGGCGCCTAATACGCATTGCCGGTTAGTCCTTGATCGTAAAAAGGACAAAAACCCACATATTCAACATTATGGTAGGCCGTTAATAATAACACCAAAATCCGCGCCTTACACACTTGGGGAACTTTATCCTAAAGCCTAAGTAGGGATAAGTTAACGCCTATCACGCATTGCCGGTTTAGTATTTCGTCGAGGGAAAAAGACACAAGAATCCAAGTCTGATGACTTTTATCCCAAATCCTAAGAAGGGATAAGTCAGTGTCTAACACGCCGGGTAGTCTATTCTCAAAAGAAAGACGAAGTCTACGTATTCAATATCGTAGCACTAAAAGAGTTTACTCTTTTAGCACAACGTCACATGTGAAACAGACTTAAACAATCCGTATGCAAGCCCGATTCAAAGGGTAGTCGGTAAAGGCACATCAAATCCGTTAAAGGCTGAGGATTTACCAAAAATCCTAAGTCTACGTCTGATACACGTTGTTGTTTAGTATTTTTATAGGAAAAAGACGAAGTCTACGTATTCAATATCGTAGCACTAAAAGAGTTAACTCTTTTAGCACAACGTTACGTGCAGAACGGACTTAAACAATTTGTATGCTAGCCTAACTCAAACGGTAGTCGGTAAAGGCTAATCAAACCCTTTAATGGCTGAGAATTTACTAAAAATTCTATAAATGCGATAGTCATTGATGCACCAGCCCTGTTAACTGGTCTCATTACTCAAAGATCCGACAACCTCAGGATGAGATCCATACCTATAGATGAATTAGTTTTAACAATTAGTCCTACAGCCCCAACATTTGGGACCACTACGCTCCAACGCCTTAAGAGCTTAAACTCTATAGACTCCAGCAAACGTACGAGTATAAACTATATTAACGACGGTCAATGTGTTACAGTAATGGATAACGCCAGTCAACGCGCTACAGTAAAGGTTGATGCTGGTTAACGCATTAGTAATTTCACCAAAATAAGGCAAAGGATGATTCCAGGGAGTTCAATCGCATTCAGATATGAATTTCTGACGAAGATGAAGGGAGTTCAATCGCATTCAGATATGAATTTCTGACGAAGATGATCAGTTCAAAGTCAACTCAATGACACAAGCTAAATTCACGCATTCAGATATGAATTTCTGACGAAGATGATCAGTTCAAAGTCAACTCAATGACACAAGCTAAATTCAGAAACTTACGCATCAACTTCAGTTCAAGATTTCGACAATGGTCAGATGCTAAACGCAGCGCCAGAAGAACTTTATCTATTCGACAAAATACTAAATAGACTGAAGGCTGAAGAAGTTAAGAATTGAAGCAGTTCACAGATCCCTCTATGAGATTGAAGAAAGAGCCTATCTTATCCAAAGCATTCTGGACTCTTCTATAAAAGAATGAGTCTAAAATACTTTGGAGAGGGTATCTGTAGGCGTCTAAAAATACCTATAGATATCCGCACATAGCTCGAAACGGAGAGAAGATGATGAACGTTGTTATCTGAGTCTAAGAGAATTATCTGACGCTGACAAGTACATGAACCGGAATGGCGAACAAACCGTGTCTCGTGTGCTCACCGACCACCTCCAATTGACCGTCACACCTGTCGGTCAGCTCGCGTGTCAGTCAGCTCCAAGTGACTGAACATGCTCGTTAGTCAGCTTGCGCGTGTCGATCAACTCCAAGTGACCGAACACGCTCGTCAGTCAGCTCGCGCATGTCGGTCAGCTCCAAGCGCCCGCCACGCTTGTCGGCCAGCTCCAAGTGCTATAAAGAAGCTAACGAGCGCATGAAACAAGTTAATGAACCGTACAAGTCAACAAGATGACTAAATATGCAAAATGGCAGAAAATACAAGTCCCGGAAAACCGAAAAACATCAAAGAGTTCATCAAAAGGCCAAAACTCCCGCGCCAACGCAGGACAGCGGTAGCTGACCCGCACCAGCTTAGGTCAACCGGCACTAACCCACGCTAGCGTGGGTCAGCCCGCGCCG
>NW_017972382.1:0-9280 GCF_001876935.1 Asparagus officinalis | reverse complement strand
AAACTATCAGTCCCAGAAACTGTAGTGGCATCAGGCACAACGGCTGGTCCTATAGTTGCACTTCTTTATTAGTCAAAATAAAAATTTAGACGAATAAGGAGGATTGGGATGATAAGGTCATCTGCATACCTGTAGGTCCATCATCCTCAGGTATCCGGGGAATGCTAGGAGTCATAAGAGTATCAGTCCCGGTGGCTGGTCCTATGATTGCACCCATATATTAGTCAAAAGTCAGATAAATAAAGAGGAGTACGATGTCCCTAAATCGTATGCGCACCTGCAAGTCCGTCACTCCGAGGTAAGCTAGATATGCCGGGAATCGATATTGGGTTAATCCCAATGACTGGCGCTGTAATATTAATCCTTCGTTAGTCAGACAAAAGATCAGGCAAGATGAAGGGAATCAGATATATACCTGTGAATGAATCACTCTCAAAGGGTGGTCCCACGGTTCTTCTGGTGGCCTGCTCAGCCAACATATCGGCTAATAATCCAGCGTCGGGTTTCGAGAAACTTGGTACAGGAGCACACCCATGTTCCTCGAAACCTACATCATGATAGGCTCCATCCTCAACTGGCTCTTCCATCGTGACATCTGCAGGATAACATAAATGTTGGAAGATGAGGAGGAAAGGAAAGCTCAGAAATACCTGCAGCAAAAACAGAAGATTCTCTTTCCCCATGCTTGAGGAGGGTATCATTGGATGTAGATATACCTGAATATGGGACGATGGGCTCAACGCTATTCACCTGCTCAAGATCAATGTTTAGATCGATGCCCAGAGAACCGTCATGAAGGGCGTCGCACATCTGCTGCATGAAGCAGTCCATGTTATCAGATCCAGGAGATACCGAACCCGGTGGAAGTTCGCCCTCTTCAAAGAACCCTGGAGCATAAAACATGGTTACGAATCCCAAAAGGTAAATCACCTTAAAGCAATAAAAATAAATATTACCTTCCCCTCCATCGGCAATGCTTCCTAAATCCACTCCATAAGGACGCTGACCGTCGTGCGGTTTATGAGCGGTCTTCTTCCTTTTCGGGGCGCCAGCCCTCCTAGGACCAACAGGTCGGTCATGCACAGACTTGTCACACGTCTCAACGTGCGTGGGAGCTCGATCGTCAGGCCCTGAGCTCGTATAACGAGGAGCTGGCGATTCATGATCGTCAACTGTCCTACCTAAAGTGACAATGATCATTTCATTAAACGAACAAGATCTGTCGTTTATACCAATTAGAATGGAGAAGGAAAATTAAAGAGCATGACAAACCTGTATCGAGTTCTTCTCTGTCGGTATCTACATCCACATATTCTTCCTCAGAAGTCTCGTCGTCGTCACCCGTAGGAAGGAGCTCTTCATCATCTGTGAGAAGAGATTTGGCATGCCCCTTTCTCTGCTTCTGAGCAAGCTCAGCCCTGCGAGCAGCCATCATAGCAGCTCGGACCGAGTGCTCGAACTGTAACTATGAAAGGCTCCTCACACCTATGGATTCATAGGCGGAAAGGAACCACTTGCAACTGAGGAAAGTGGTCAGCGGCTTACGCCTATATGAAGGAAGAGCAAAATGGGCTCTAGTGCAGCCCACCATAGTCCACAGCCATGCTCGTACACCATTAATAAGCCCTCCCTCAACCTGCAGACCACGGCTTGGATTCAAAACATATAGTTGGTCATAGCCGAACTGACGAGCAAAGCGGCAGGGAACGTAAGGCTCTATGTGGCATCGATTCTTCACCCGGAGAACAAGATACCCAACGCGGATGTTCACTAACCAGCGGAAACAACCAACGTCGAGAACAGTCCGATCACTTCTAGGTTTCTCCTCGTCAATCAGCACGTCACCATAGCGACCCGAAAAGTGAGGAAAACACTTGAAGAACTCCCAGCTCTTAAGCCATCTGCTCTTCTCCAACAGCTGCATGAAAGGAACGGGGACATCAACAACGCTGGGCGCCGATATCAAGTCAGGACGGTGAAGGACAAGCCACGCCATCAGATATGCATAAGGAAGCTCGACCTTCGGACAAATAAGCTCAGTCGATGGTTCAGAACCCATCTGGGTAAAACTGCTGACTAGACACCTAAGCCCGCAATGGATGCCAGCAACCATCGCTGGGAGCAGGGAAAGCTCTCTCCCGTAAGCTAGCTGAACTGCAGGGAAGAGCACCTCGATAGGTAGAGCGTCTGAAGGCTGGTACGGGACAACACATTTCTTCAACCAAAGGGGAAGGTAGCCTGCTAGTAGAGTCCGGGGCCCAATGGACTTCTGTGCACGGCAGAGAAAAGAACGGAACTTGGTTCCCGCAGGAAAAGCTCCCTCAGCACTGGCAATGGTGTAAGAACGAGCCTCAGCCTTCTCCAACAACTCATTAATTGCGGTAGGGGTCAACACGTCTAATTCACGAATGGGCTCGCTGGAATTACCCTCCAAATTCTGGAACAAATAGCTAGCAAACTGCTTCAAGCTGATCTGCCTCTTCCTTTTCGCTAGAGCAGAAGTCTGGACCAAGGAGGTATAATAGTGACAAGTAAGATCCCAGAGAGTGTCATACATATCGGGAGTATCTTTCTTCATCCACTCCAACTGCTGGTTCGAGGGAAAATACTCCTGATATGGACAATCCCCCATCGGAAGACCAGAAACCTGATGTATCTCATGCAAGGCCAACCCTAACTCGCCACCGCTGGTCAGGAAGGTGTTACTGTCAGGCATGTAGGTCTCTAACAACGCCAAGAAATGGCGACAGCTGACCGGGATTCCGTACATGGTGGCTCGTATAGGTGCATACAATCCACTGCTCTTCAAATCCCTCTCCCAACGCGCCAAGACGAAACTGGTCATGCGTGCCCACCATCCCATGGCTAGTGAGGAAGCCCAACCATAACATCTATAATCCGGTGGAGGTAACCTTCTCCCAAGAAGAGCCAGACGGTTAATCACGGTTGGAGCAGCTGCTGACACCTCGCCTGGGGGTGCAGTGTCAAGGCCCATGATCCCTGGTCGAAGACCACGAACATCATGATACCCGCTAGAACCAGGAGTCTTGTGATAAGAGGCATATCCACACTGGACTCGCTCAGCATCATCAGTAAGGTACCAAGACATCTGTCGCTCCATGGCCTGTCCCTTCAAGTGACTGAAAGAATATTGACGCGGAATGGAGGGAATGTACAAGGGAGCTCCTTCGTCGAGAGTCAGCCAGTGTTCTTCGGTAAGGGTCAACGTAGCAGGATCCTCGATGTGATCTCCGAACAGGAAACTCGGCTTCTTTAAAGCCTGAGTAGAGGTAGAATCCGCAGTAAAGGAGGCATCCGTAATAAGCTGGCGCAGGCAATGACGCCCTCCTTCCCGTATCAAGCGACAGGATTCGTCGGAGCGATCTCTGTCAAATCGAGGGAGTGGACTAACGGCCTGCCTGAGAGAAGCTGAAGAGAAGACCTCCCGGCTACAACCAGTATTGGCATGAGGAGGAAGGCTACCCGCGGGAAACTCTACTGCAATAAAACACAAGGATAGAGTCAGAAAATCCATCTCATAAGAAGAACGATAAGCTCATTCACGGAATAATTGGAGTGACGATTTTGAGTGTCCTACACTGGAAGAACGGTATACATCATCACGTAAATAACGTGGTAACATACACCGACCTATAAGGTATAGGACGACACAAAATTGCCCCAATATACCAGAAGACTTAAATTGGCCAAGCAAGACAAGTCTGAAACCTTAACCCCCGCGTAGGAGGGTGTCGGTTCTTCCTTCATGACCCGCGAAGAGGTCAATCAGGGATACAGGAAATGTAAATTCTCACCCCCAAAGAAAGAGGCCGCTGGAAAAGATGTCGCGGGAACCTCTTCCTCGCTGTGCTGCGAATGAGAACGACTCCTACGAGGTCAAGATCGGCGCGGCGACATTGAAAATCTGCAACGAAGAGCAGCAAGTCAGGTACAATCTAAAATATGCATACACGAAATTTAAAAGGGAAATTAAGAACTTTAATTAATGGTTAATTTTACAAATAAGCCCTTTTGTAGAATTTAGCCAATTTTGCATATAGACCCCTACACAAATTTCAATTTAAACGCCCACATGCCTTTACCAAAACTTTGGTTATTGGGATGTGGTCTAAACTTTTGGAATTTCAGCCCTAAATTTCAGCCCTTTTGCAAATAAACCCCTCTACACTTTGTGGGTTGCTTTTTTGCAAATAAACCCCTCAAACAACATTGGTTTTCTTGCATAAAGCACCCCTCAAATTTTCGACCAAATGGACATGCAGTCCAAGCCACAAAATTTCAGTCCCATTTTTGCATAAAAGCCCCTACAAATTTCAGCCCCCTTTTTACATAAAAGCCCCTACAAATTTCGGCCCTATTGTAACTTTGCATAAAACCCCCCAAATTCTTGTGCATACACAACCCATCATCAAAGAGCCTATCCTCTAACTCATGGGAACATAAAGCTATGATCTTTCTTGAAAAGAGGAGAGTTTTGAAGGGGAACTTACCAAATCAAGAGGCTTTTCTTGAGCTTGAAGATGATGAAACCCTAGCTTGGAGGAGAGGGTATTTTCGGCCAAGGAGAGAACACCAAAATCCGAAATTTCTTTATGGAGTTTATGGGTTTTGAGTTCTTGAAAGAAAGGAAACAATGGTGGAAGGATGAAAGGAGGAAGAAAGAGCTTTACAAGGAGAAAGAATCCTCTTTTGAAAAGAATTTGGAAAAAGGGGGGAAACAAAAGAGGAAAGAAATTCAAAAGAAAGAAAAAGAGAGGGGGGGGACCACGGTTTTGGCCAAAACACCCCAAGGGGTGTCTCGGCTTTGCCGAGACACCCCAAGGGTGTCTCGGCAAAACCGAGACACCCCAATGGTGTCTCGGTTTTGTTGAGACACCCCTTGGGTGTCTTAACTCAATTTCGAGCCCCCGGATTCCCTTTTGAGACCCGATTTCGTCCATTTTCGTCGATTGTTTGAACGTTTCGACAAAATCCACACGAGTCAACGTTCGACGATTCGAAACCCTAGGGTCAACGCCGGTCAACGCGTAACCCTAGGTCAACGCCAGTCAACACGTTGCGACCAAAGTCAACGTTTGACGATTCGAAACCCTAAGGTCAACGCCGATCAATGCGTAACCCTAGGTCAACGCCAGTCAATGCATTGCAACAAAAGTCAACGTTCGATGATTTGAAATCCACACGAGTCAACGTTCGATGATTCGAAACCCTAGGGTCAACGCCGGTCAACGCGTAACCCTAGATCAACGCCAGTCAACGCGTTGTAACGAAATTCAACGTTCGAGGATGCGAAATCCACACAAGTCAACGTTCGACGATTCAAAACCCTAGGGTCAACGCCGGTCAACACGTAACCCTAGGTTAACGCCAGTCAACACGTTGCAACGAAAGTCAACGTTCGAGGATGCGAAATCCACACAAGTCAACGTTCGACGAGTCGAAACCCTAGGGTCAACGCCAGTCAACGCGTGACCCTAGGTCAACGCCAGTCAACGCGTTGCAACCAAAAAGCCAAAGTTCGACGCTCGAAACCCTAGGGTCGATGCCGGTCAACGCGTAACCCTAGGTCAACGCGTTGCGACCAAAAAGTCAAAGTTCGACGCTCGAAACCCTAGGGTCGACGCCGGTCAACGCGTAACCCTAGGTCAACGCCAGTCAACGCGTTGCAACCAAAGTCAACGTTTGACGATTCGAAACCCTAGGTCAACGCCAGTCAACGCGTTGCGACCAAAGTCAACGTTTGACGATCCGAAACCCTATGTCAACACAATGTGACGGAGGTAGTTCAAAGTCAACTCAGTGACACGAGCCAAACTCAATTCATCAGCTGTAGACTCGAGACTCCGACGACGGCCAAGCGATAAACGCAGCGCCGGAAGAACTTCGGCTATTCGTCAAAGCATTGAATAGATCGAAAATCGAAGGAGCCAAGAGTTGAAGCTAACTACAGGTCCTTACACCGACTGAAGACTAGACCAATCACATCCAAAGTATTCCAGCCTCTTCTATAAAAGAAACGAGTCCGGAACGCTTTGGAGGAGGTATCTGTAGGCATCGAAAATCGCCTATAGGTCTCCACAAACGGTTTAGTGTTAAAGAGCGACGATGAACGTCGCTATCCGATCCATAGGAGTTCGATTGACGTCGATGAACGATTAAAGTGAATCGACGAACTACATGAGCTGACAGAATTTCGGGATAACGAAGGCACGGGCTAATCGAGAGCCCCGTGATGTTACGAAAAGAACAACGCCCTTCGTATCTCGTTCATTCTACAGATAATCCAACCATTGGAGCTGATAAAACTCTTCGTCAGACTTCCAACGCACTTAGAATCACTCAAATCCGAGTTCGGACGAAGAATTTACGGCGAAAACAATCAAATGCACCTCAACGGACGTCTCAGGAATTCCAAAACACCCCCAGGGGTGTCTCGGAATTTCCGAGACACCCCAGGGGTGTCTAGGCTTTTCCTAGACACCCCAGGGGTGTCTAGGCACCCTAGGTGCCCCCATTGCCTATAAATAGCAACCTAAGGCCTCATTTTTGGAGGATATGGATTTTTGGAGAGTTGGCGAAGCCCTGCTGCAGTGAAGAGTGGTCGAGCGCTTCAACAGAGGAGAGGTCTTCATCAGATTCTTCATCACCCGTGTCCGTTCCTTAGTATTACCCTTCGTCGATAATCCTAAGAAGAGCAAATATCTCGTTTTAGCCGAGATAGGCGCTTCAGGCTTCTAGATCTCCTCGCGGATCGATGAAGCTCTGTCCGATTTTTCTGGAACAGATCTGAGTGCCAGGTAGTCCACGGATATCGACGTCCCCATCACAGGCCAAAGACCCACGCAAGCAAGAGACGATAAACGGATCTTGTGTTTATTTTCAAGAAAGTTGTAATTTTTATTTTCGTTATTTGAATTCATTTGTAACGACTAAAGTTTTAATGAAATCAATGATGAAGGCAACTTTCAACGAAAACAGTACCTCATCGGGCTTTCAGGGGTTGTCTCTTGATATGGATAGGAGCCTGACCTGAAGCATCGCTCAAGCGTAATCACCACCTCGATGTTAGGGGGACTATCCTGGGCTTTTGCCAGACTTAGCAGAAGGTGGTCGAGTAGTTTTGGCTCCCTTAGGATGAGGAGTATTTGTAAGGGGTTTTCGATATCGGTCTCCACAATAGCCTTCGTAGCTACCTTGTTCGAGGTGCTTTGGTGGAGATGGAGTTATACCGTCAGATAGAGTGGGTCTGGATCATCTATCTCAAGCTCCTTGGAGAGGTTACTTCTCTAAGGGTCGATAGAGAGGCCGACTTGGAACAGGCCATGGAGACGCTAGCCCCAAGTGCTTTCGAGGTCGACATGCTTAGCCATTAGCTGGAGGAGCACAAGAGGAAGGCTAGGAGACTGGACAAGGATCTCTAGGAGAGGGACTGCACTATGGTGCTGGTCGGGGTCAAGAAGGAGGCAGAAGCACATGCGAGGTGTCAAGTGGACGAGGAGCATGCAGTGCTTGCCAGGCTTTAGGGAGAGGTCGTCCACTTGCTGGAGTCTCTGATGACGGTCCAAAGCCGAAATACCTATCTGGAGTCCGATCCTCACTGCCAGGGGATCTTTGAAGGGTATCGCCAAAGCTTAACCAGCAAAACTTAAGTGTCGATTGCCTTCAAGGAAGGATATGACTACCTCTCTGCGCAGCTCCTAGTCGAGATGAGGAACCCGCCCGACCACTTCCACTATTCCCCCATTATGGCTAAGTGTCTGGATGAGTTAGTGGAGGTGGAAGCGCTTGGAGGGGGCTCGATCTTGACTTTGAAGAGGGAGAATCGGACAAAGGAGGAGACTGCTCGACTCCTCCGCCGGCTGCTCCCAGGGGTTCCCCATTAGCGACTCTAGGAGCGAGAATGGACTTCTCTTAGTCTCATAGGACTTTTTTGTCTCTCACCCTTGTGTCGTATAAATGTGTACATTATATCTTGTAAATATTCCTTATAAATGAATAAAGAAATATTTTGAGCCTAAAATTGCTTGTCATGTGTTGTACAATCTTAATTTATGTCTTCTGAATCACTTAGCTCCATCATAGACTTGAACTGCTGACTCGAGGGGACTCGTCCTTTATTGAGAAGATATGTCTCAAACTTGATTAGTCACTTCTGATGTATTATTTTTTTGTTTAAGTATGGAATAAATCTGGCCAACTGCTTTAGCTAGTTGGCGTCTGAGCTTCTCAGGGGAGTGCCTGAGAGATACTCTTTGAAGTCTATTGTCGGCTATCAAGGGTTGACTAGGGACTGGTCGATTGTTTGTCGAATAGACGCCATTTAGTGAGTTTCCAGAAGCCTTAAGTGGGCAGGTAAAACATCACTATTGGAAATGACATGATGATGATGTTAGTTGTTAGAGAGTTATGCCGTCGCTTCGATTTTCAAGCGAAGAGGCACGGAGTAAAGGGTGGGCACTTTGAGTTTTGTGTGAAACTCCATCTTTGTTAGGGAAGAAGAAAATATTCAGAAGCTCGTTTACTATGTGAGCCCTGAAATTGCTTGTCACTGTTAGAAATGCCGTCAGCTCCGTCCTTGTTCGGGAAGAAGAAAAAATTTAGAAGCTTGTTTACTATGTGAGATGAATCCTCAAAGCGGGCGAGCTCAAATACCATCTTATACAGAATGTTGCCTTTGCCCTCATTACCACAGTGAGGAGACTTCGGCCGTACTTTTAGGCCTATGTCATCATTGTACGAACAAGTCTACCTCTGAAGAAAGCGTTGGGTAGCCTCCACTTTTGGGAGGATGGTCGCCTAGGCAGTCGAACTCAGTGAGCATGATGTTCAATTCGAACTCAGGATGACAATAAAAGCTCAAGCCTTAGCTGACTTCCTGATTGAGTCAATCTCTCCAGGCAGTGAACTGGACACACCTTTGTTGTCCACTCAGCTAGCACCTCCAGCACCATCCTTGTGATAACAGTAGAACTCCCTCATGTTACAGTTCTTGGGATTCAACGTCATCTCAGGAGCAGGCTCTTTAAGTTGTTTTTCCTTCTGAACTCTGGAGGGAGCTTCAGTGAGGGAGGTGTTGAGGACTGTGAGAGTGGGTCCCGGCATCTGGTCCCTCCATTGGTCCCTCCTATCGGACTAATTGGTACGAGAGTCGACTCTTGGAGGGTCTCTTGGCCACTCCTGCCTTGTAAGGGGGCCTCTAGCGGACTTCAGTGCTGGTGCCATCACCGGTGCTACTGCTGGAGTCAAAGGAACAAGTAAA
>NW_017972381.1:72126-136270 GCF_001876935.1 Asparagus officinalis | reverse complement strand
TAATTTCATATTTATATAAACTTGGAAACAAAAACATGTATGTATACATATACCTATATGTACTAAACTTAAATTGTGTATATATATATAACTATCTATATATATAAAAATAAAGCTTGTGTTGTATATATATATATATATATATATATAAGGAAACCAATATAATGTGTGTGTAAAAACTTGTGTTGTATATATATATATATATATATATATAAGGAAACCAATATAATGTGTGTGTATATATGATTGAGCTTAAAGTACTAACACACATAATATAAACCTAAACTAATGTTACCCAAGCTTGATCTTTATCTTCATTGTAGCTCAACTTGGTAAACTTGGATGAAGCTTGAACTTGGATTTTCAACTTTGAATAGCAAGGCTTCAACCACTATTCCGCCAACCTCCATTTGATATGATCGTTATGGAGCAATTCATCCATCCTCCAACACGTTGTTTGTCTACAATAAATAAGAGAACACAAATACTAGACAAACAACATTAGTGGTAAATTGTTTGTTAAATATTATTAAAACAAAGAGGCCAACAATCTCCCCCTTTTTGATGATGATAAATAATTTACAAAAAGGATATATGCATGAAAGGAAATGAATATACAAAGTATAATTATCATGCATATAAACACAAAATATATACTCACAATATTTCTTCCCCTTTGACAACATCAAAAAGGGAAAAACAACAAGAATGAAGAGAGCGAAAGCTCCCCCTATCAATATGCATGAGTGAGTATAAAACAAGTTAGGGAATAGCTCCCCCTATCAAATTGCCTTAATGGATATATAAAATGAATGCTAAGGCAAAAACATGTGAGTAAGTATAAATAAAAGATATGCTAAACATAACTCACATACAAACAAGACAATAAGAACACATATTAATATGTCATTTATGAAAAAAGTGTCTCATTACACAATTGTAAAAACATAGTGTATAAAAATAGATTTATGAAAACAAAGGAATGAGAAAAACATGAGAACCATGAAAAAAGTTTTCAAGTGAAAACAAATCACTCAAATGAAGTCATAAATCAAGATTTGAGTCCAAAAACAATGTTTGATCAAAGAAGAAAACTTTCTTTTTATAATTTGATCAAACCACTCATAGAATACATTATAAGACACAAATAGATGATCCATAAGCACAAACACATAAATATCATCATATAAGTGAAATATAATGAATTCAAAGTAACAAATCAAAACACAATTTTTATTAGAGATAACAATATCAAGCTCTTGAGCTTGTTCCAACCCATATAATCATTTTAGCACCCGGTAAACATAATTTGGGAAATAAACACTCAATAAACCCGGGGGGTTATATAAATACAAACCTCTCAACAAAAATCGAAACTAATAATCATGAAAATAAAAGAATTGATCAAAAAAAAATTGTTTTCATATTAAAATAATTTTAAAACATAATTTTCAAAACCAAGAAAAATTAAAAATAATATAATTCTTGGTTTTAAAAAATTCTTGGCACCCAAGCATTCTTGGTGTCAGATTGGTTAGGGACATGACCCCTATCAATAAAGCTCAAAGCCCTAGGGTTATGAACCCTTTTGGGCACATTTGGTGCACTCACACGGTCATAACAATAATTGCTCAAATGACCCTTCCGATTGCAATTTGTGCAATGAGAGAGACTCATTTATTTTTGTGGACCATATGCTCGTGCACAGGAATCATTTGCAAATAAAGATTGACTTTTAAAATTATTTTGCAAATGAGAAACATCATCAAACAAAGGTTGTTTACTTGAGAAATTTGGCAAGTTTGAACATTTTTTTTAAATCATAACAAAACTTCACCAAATGGCCAAATCTACCATAAATATCACATTTAAACACACGTGGTCTACTAGAAACATTTGGCAAACGAGATTTCTTTTTCAAATCAAAACAATATTCAGCCAAATGACCAAAACGACCACAATGATCACATCTATACACATGAGCATGCTTATGATGAATAATGAGTGCATGTGTGTGTACATGTGATGAAGAAACTTGATGAGATGCATAAGGATCATTAACATTTTTATGTTTGTGTGCATCATAGCAAAATTTAGTTATATGGCCTTTACGGTCGCAAATAGAGCACTCGTAAACTTTGCTATATATGTGTGCATAATGAGTGGATGATTTAGACTGGGCACACATATCCACAAGTTTCTTATGATTAATAATGCATGAATTAAGAGTTGAATCTAAAGAGGTAATATGATTTTTAACATCATTCAACTCATCATTAGGCACATATGCATTAACATTAGAAGTAGAACATAAATAGTCATTTATGAAAGAAGCAGTATTATTTTGTATGTTCTCTACTTCTAACATGGCATTATTTTTGTCATGAGTCAAGTTAGCAATAACCAATTTCAAATTATTATTTTCTAAATTTAGCATATCATTATTTTCTTTAAAAGCATCATTCTCTTGAGAAATGATATCAAATTCGGAAGCTAACTTCTCATGATTGAATTTTAAACCTTCATGCTTGCTTTGTAAATCAATAAAATTTTTATGTAATTTGTTATAGGCATGCAATAATTTTTTACTAGCACAGGCAAGTTCATCAAATGATAAATAATATTTGGATTCAGACTCGCTTACCACACTAGGGCTATCGTCTAGTGGCCGTGTGCATGAAAATAAAGCTCCACTATTACTTGAAGTCGATTCCGCCATAACGCGTTGAATCTCCTCCAAGTTACCTTGATGTGCTTCAAAAAGTTTTCATATCATGTAAGCACTATCAAAATGAGCAAGTTCGTTAGAAATACATGGTTCAAAAGCATTAAGCATAAATTCTAACACTAACTTGTTCATTGTATACATCTTCTTATCATGTTTGCTCCACTTGGATTTCTCCAATGTGGGCATAATATAAGCACTGTCAATAACTTCTCATAAATCAATATTTTTAGATTTAATAAATATTTTAAATCTAAAGCACCATTGAGCATAAGGGAAATTTCTATATTTTGGACCAACACTAGGATCATAGCCTAAACAAGATGCATCATTCATATCCATAATATGTAAAAATATACAAGCAAGATAATAATAAAATCACAAAACTAGATTAGCACAAAAAGATAACTTGGATCTTTAACTCAAGGCGATTAGACCTTAAATCAAAGAGCACCAAGCTCTGATACCAATTGTTGTACCCCAAGGTTTCTATGAAAGAACCCTAAAGGGGGGGTGAATAGGGTTTATGCTAATCTAATCCGATTTTACGCCAATTAAAACTAATTAATAAATTATTCTTACAAGATAGATATACAATGTGATATGAGCAAGAATAAACATAACTAAGGTGATATATCCTAGCAATGAGATATACTATATGGTATATGCAAGGATATATTTAAACTATCACAAGGGTGAAACAAACTAGTGGACAATATAAACAATATGCAATAGGCTATAAGATGAACAGTTATAAGTGCGCCAATGCAAACCAAACACGCTATATGTTCACGAGGTTCGGACCTTCTGTCCTACGTCCCCGCTCCCCACTCTCAAGGAAAATCCACTACACAACCCGGTTTGGAAGCCGAAACTTCTCTACACACTCGGTTTTCTAGCTAACCGAAAACTCTACACACTCGGTTATCAAGTCAACCGATAACTCTCACAAATCCTCACAATGTACATACACAAGCTACAACCTCAAGTGTTGGTCCTCACTTATCGACTCCCTCTAGTGCTCAGAATTATCACCTCTCACTAGGCCACCGACGCCACTCCTCTCGGTATCGACTCTGTCCTCACCACACACTCCTCTCGGTGTACAAGTATATTACAAAGTGAATTTTACAAATTAAGCACAACAAATGATTGTTCTCTAAACAAGGTGAGAACTCATTTAGGCTCAACTCAATGTTACTATCTCTCACAACCCCAAATATATTATGAATGCAAATACAATAAGCTTAAGTGGGTGTGTGTAACAATGAGATTAATCAAATCTAAACTCAATATAAAACTAGCTTTAATAAGATGATAATCAAACAAATAAATATAAAGCTAGAAAAGAGTTTAGAAAACTTTTCAATAAATAACAAGAGATGGAGGGGGAATAGTTGATTGCTCAAACTCCAATAGATGTTCTCCTCAAGCTCTTGTGGAATTAAATTCACAAACTCAAACTCGAAAATGCTTAAAAGCTTCTTAAACAAACTTAAACAAACTTAAACCATTGTTTAAAACTCTTTTAAACTTGTTTAAAATATTTTATTAGTTAGATATCAACGATGAGAGCAAGGAGGTATATATAGTCACCCAAAACCTCAGCCAAAACCCAACTAAAAAGACAAAAAAACCCCCAAGAAAACATTGCTGGAAACTAGCCGTTACTATGCAACGGCTCTTTCATAAGTCGACTTATGAGTCGACTCATGAGTCGACTTATGAGTCGACTAATGAGTCGGCTTATATGAGTCAACTCAGCAGAAGAAAAATCACAACTCCGCTGCACTTCGTGAGTCGACTTATGAGTCGACTCATGAGTCGACTAATGAGTCGACTAAACATGCACAGACCTGAAGTGCACAAAAAAAACTCAACTTTAAACTAGGTTTAAAAATATTAAACTTTGGGAGATGATTGTAGACATGATAATAAACATGCTACAAAAATTAGTTTTTAAAAAGGACCTCCTAAATGAGAAATATCATCATTTTACAAAATAGTCTAAAACATAAAAATGTGAACACATGAGTTTTGACATTTTAGTTTAACCATGTTTTGAAACTTTACAATGATTTTGTGGACTTAATGAATGATTGTTAAGTCCATAAACCATAAAAACAATATTTTCTTAAAATTGCATATTCTATGCAATATATTCTCAAACAAAATAGAGTATGAAACATATGATTATATATATATATATATATGAATGTAAATTTGTTTCATATCTATATAGCTAAACCAAAACAGAATAATAAATATGTAATCTCATATTTATAAACATGAAAACTCAAAACTATGTATGTATATATATATATAACTATATATATACATAGAAACATATATGTATATGTATGACTACATATACATAGAAACCAAAAACTAAAATATGTATATATATAACTATGTATATATATATATATATATATATATATATATAACTTAGGATGAAGCTTGAACTTGGATCTTCAACTTTGAATAGCAAGGCTTCAACCACTATTCCGTCAACCTCCATTTGATATGATCGTTATGGCGCAATCCATCCATCCTCCAACATGTTGTTTGTCTATAATAAATAAGAAAACATAAATACTAGACAAACAACATTAGTGATAAATTGTTTGTTAAATATCATCAAAATAAAGAGGCCAACTGGAAAATGAAGATTTATTGAACCCCCTGAGGAGGAAATCTTCTAATATGGAACAAGCAGAGAGTTTTATAGATGCAATGAGCTTGTTCAATCTTGTAGGAGCTCCGCAGCATCTCCCAGTAAATGGGTGAGTAATTCTTACTCTCTGAAGGCCTATTTTGTTGTTGGTAACTCTTACAGTTGTTCATTTTATCATTCTCTGGTCTCTTGTTTTTCCTGCAGAATGTTGCAGCCAAATCAATTGGACTCTGGTTTCAGTCAAAAGAGATAAGACTTTGGCCAGTAATGCTTCTTCTCTTATGACTTTGGTCAGTATTGCGGTAGCAGTGAACTCCGGTGTAGTCGACAGCGAGGCGGGGAGTGGCGGCGAGTTACGGCGACGAGGTCGGGCGGGGGAGAGAAGGGGAGGCGGCGGCGAACTCGAATGGAGCCTTGGGGGCCTGGGCGGAGGCGGCAACGATGAGGAGGGCAAGGACCAGGGCGGCGAGCTTGAGAAAACCCTTGGTTTTAGAGAGAGAGGGAGAGAGAGAGGGAGAGAGAGAGAGGAGATGAGAGAGAGAGAGAGAGAGAGAGTAGATGAGTACTGGGTCTGAGGGATTGAGGAGAGGGGATAATGATATTTTGGGGATTTTAGCTTAGCTGGCATGTAATAATTGCTAAAAAGGGACTGCAGCAAAAAATTTCACACTTCAATGGGCTGAACCACATGAGGGAAACTAGGAGGGGCTGCAGCACATGAAGTTTCTGCTTTTGGGGCCCAACACATTTTTCCCATAAAAATATTGTTTGGAAACATATTTGCTTTCGTATCAATATCCACATTCTTAATTTGTAAATAATAGAAATATGATAAGCATTCTATCCGCATCCAATTCGTTTGCATCCCAATCTAACAGCCCCGTCAAACTGTCAAGCTAGTCGCTATTGAGTGAGTGAACCAGAGTCCAGAGAGCAGCTCCTCCAAGTAGATTTCACTAGCATAGCATCAGCAGTGATAGAACCCCTACCTGTCATCATCAAAGAATTAAAGGCCCACAGGAGGAAGGCAACAAATGAAGCATTGAGGTGATGAGGCCTCAATAAGGGGGTGTTCGGTTCAACGGTGGGCAAGAATAAGATTAGCAATCTTATATTATTTTTTATGGATTCTTAGCTAATCCATAAAAAAATTTTAAGACAATTTTATGTTGTCGTGAAATTCTTTTTTTTATTTCTATGTTTGTTTCATTACATGAAAAAATAGAATCAAACTTTATAGAAACCCTCAAACTCTTATTATTTAGTTTGATTTGAAATGAGAATAGGATTTGATCTTATAATAATATAGGGTTTGTGAAGAAACAGAATCCGAAAAGAAGAGAGAGGGAGAATAGTACAAATGCATTAGCTTTCTACCCTAAATCCGCCCAAATCATTAGAATTTAGGTTTCTATAAAATCAGCATATTTTTCTTAACTTTATAGGTTCAGAAATCTATAATTTTTTGGGAACTAAACTCAAAAATAAGATTCATAAAAAATCTTTTATTTATAATTTTGTCATTGTCAAAATCAAATCCTATTCTTTTTTCATGAAAATGGTGAAACAAACCGCATCTAACACTACTCCAGTTTGTGAGAAAGATGGAGCGTTAACTTTAGCCGACATTTGCAGATTTTCAATACATAAAAAGTGAAAAGAACAGGAATATGAAGGAAAAGATGTCAGGGTGATGCCATTGCCAGGATCTCCACAAGGGTGAATCATTAAGGGTACGCACTTTACTTTGAGAAAAGGGAATAAATAAATAAATACGTGATTGAAATAAAAAAAAACAAAACAAGGTGAGCGGAGTAGCTTCACTTGTGGGAGTTGGAGACAGCCTAGAAAATGGACGTCACGTCAGGGTCTTGGCCGACCAGACATGAAGTCGTGGCAGAGGTCCCTCGCACTTGAGCGCTTCTCAACACAGCTAAACATCCATGCGTCTGCAAATAAAACTTTGGATCTGGACCACCTCAATCATGTCAGGGCATATAAAAATCACCTCAGTCTGACCAAGGATGGCGGTCGGTTCAATCTGAAACAGAATTAGGGCTCTACCGATCGAGTCCGTCAGGATTAGGATTTTGGACTCGTGAGATCTTAGACCCGATATTAGGGTATCTCCAACCCATTACATCAAAATAGTACAAACTTTACATCAAAATGGTGCAAAAGTCACGTCTAACAGTAATTCATCTTCAACCCATTGCACCATTTTTTACACTAAAAAAGAATATTCTCAATATCTTTCTTTTTATCTACTTTTATATTATTATTTTTTATTCCCTATATTTTTAACTATTTCAACAATTAACCCCACATATCAAATTTTATTTTTTCACATATTTTCCAAACAAAATGATTTATTATTTAAAAAATTAAACTAATAAAACAATAAAATATTATTTTATTAAGTAAACTAACTTGATTGCTAAAATATTATATTTTTATTATTGATATTACCAAAATATTACATTCAAGAACACAACAGAAAATAAAATACAAGAAAATAATTAAACATTAACAACAATATAAAAATTACAAATTTAGTATGCACTTAACTATCTGAATTAGTGTATTCCTCCCATAGATGATCTATCAATGCATTACGAAGCGCAATATGGGCATCTTTATCCTTGATTTTTCCGTAACGTGCAATAAATTGAGTAAATTTTGTAGTTTCATCTGCTACCATATCAACTTCTGGTGTTGGTGCTTCCCTCACTTCTTGAATTGGTGCATAAAGATCACGTTCATCCTCGATTATCATATTGTGCATAATAATGCATGCAGTCATTATGTCATGTAATACATGTTTTTTTCCTAAAAACGTGTTGATCCTGTTACAATTGCAAATCATGATTGGAGAACTCCAAACGCACGTTCTACATCTTTTCTACATGCTTCCTGTTTCATGGCAAAATATTTTTTCTTCCTACCTTGTGGCTGTTGGATTATTTGTACAATAGTAGCTCATTTTGGATATATACCATCAGCTAAATAATAACCCATATTATACTCTTTTCCTTGAATAACATAGTGAGCGGGAGGAGCAATACCTTGAGCTAGGTTAGAGAAAAGATTAGATGACTCCAGCACATTGATATCATTATTGGTGCCTGGCATACCAAAATATACGTGCCATATCCAAAGATCATAATCTGCCACAGCTTCGAGGATAATAGTTGGTGACCCACTACGTCCTGTGTATTGCCCAGACCATGCTGTTGGACAATTTTTCCATTTCTAATGCATACAATCAAGACTTCCTAACATTCCTGGAAAACCACGTTTTTTACCAATATAAAGTAGCCTAGCAATATCGTTAGAATTAGGTGTTCGTAGATACCGCTCTGCGAATATCTCCACCATAGCACGACAAAATCTTTTCATACTTTCAATTGCTGTTGACTCACCTATTTTAACGTATTCGTCCGTAGCATCAGCTGGTAGACCGTATGCCAACATGCGAAAAACAGCTGTTACTTTCTGTAACGGTGATAATCTCATTCTACCAAGTCCATCACTTCGTTGTTGGAAGTAATGGTCATGATCTTTCACTGCATCAACAATACGAATGAACAAACTTCTTGACATCCGATATCGACGACGAAACATATCTTCTCCAAAACGTGGATTATGGAAAAAGTAATCTATGACCAAATTCTGATACGCATTTTCTCGATCGCGGTTGATCACTGCATGACCGGGAATCGAGCCACCATGGATCGGTTGGTAGTTTTGTTGACGTAAATTGTTAGCGATGATCATGTTGTTGTTGTTGTTGATGTACTCACAAATTACTTCTTCGGTTTTATCCATCTCTGCAATGATATTGGTCAGAAAATTATCATCATCCGAAGATGAAGATGATGATAAATATGATGGACCTCCAACATCGAAATTAATTTTTGGAGTAAGAAAAGAATGATTGAGGTATGCAGAAATAGAGAATAATAAATTTAACACAACCCCGAATAATTGTGTGGATGTACCTAATCTAGTATGCTATTTATAAAACTTTGCTGAGCTGTGTATACTTGAACATTGTGTAAAGCTGACCAGTTTTCAAAAAAATGATTCCCACTCGTACAAAGCTTTCACACAATTCAAAGAAAGCTGAGCTGTGTATATGTTGGACAATGTGTAAAGCTGATCAGTTTTCAAAAAATGATTCCCACTCGTACAAAGCTTTCACACAATTCAAGGAAAGCTGAGCTGTGTATACGTTGGACAATGTGTAAAGCTGATCAGTTTTCAAAAAATGATTCCCACTCGTACAAAGCTTTTACACAATTCAAGGAAAGCTGAGCTTTGTATACGTTGGACAATGTGTAAAGCTAAAGCTGATCAGTTTTCAAAAAATGATTCCCACTCGTACAAAGCTTTTACACAATTCAAGGAAAGCTGAGCTGTGTATACGTTGGACAATGTGTAAAGCTGATCAGTTTTCAAAAAATGATTCCAACTCGTACAAAGCTTTTACACAATTCAAGGAAAGCTGAGCTGTGTATACATTGGACAATGTGTAAAGCTGATCATTTTTTAAAAAATGATTCCCACTGACAACGTTGGACAATGTGTAAAGCTGATCAGTTTGTCCACAACGATTCAATTTCAAATGTTGACCACCGACAAATTCAAATTCAAACAAAAAAATAAATAAATTTGGATTGGCTATAAATAACATTCACGGTTTCTACTTCAAGCCACCCAATTCGAAGTATTTCTTCAAAGTATTTCTAATCTCCAAACCAACCGCTTTTTACAAAAAAAAATGTCTGTTCAATCATCTGGATACACTATTAACTGAAGATGTGCTCCTTTGTCAAGTATTCTTGGATATTTCTCAAGACCCTATTATCGGTAGAAACCAGTCTCGAGATGCATTTTGGTCTCGTGTGGAGGACAAATACAATGAACTTCGAGACCAAAATTCTGATGTGCGTACGAGCCGATCAATTCGTTCTCGAATGGAAATCATAAGTAATGAAGTAAGAAAATTGAATGCGTGCTTGAGACAAGTAGAGAATCTGAATCCAAGTGGTGCTTCAGATGAAGACATTGTAAGTATTCTATTAATTATCGTTTGAAATTTATTATTATTGTTGAAAAACATAACTTGATGTTCATTACAATTTGCAGTTAGTTCAAGCAAAGATGTTATTTATGCAAGAGCCAAAGTACAAAAAAGGTTTCAAATTTGATCATGTCTGGAATATGGTTAAAAATTTTGAAAAATTTAAAGATGATGTCCCCACAGCAAGACAAGTTGGTCGAAGACAACCCCAAAGTGTGAACTTCGACTCGTCACAATCAGATAATCCCACTCCGGAATCTCCTATATCAACATCTCCTGGACTGTCATCATTTACTCCATCTGAACGACCTATTGGGGTAAAAAAAGCCAAATTGAAAAGAAAAAATGATGATCATGAGTCAAGCGTAGTGGAATCCATCGAGACCTCCAACAACCGACTTATAGACAGGTTAGACACGGCGAGCTTGGACAGGCAGGTAGCATTTGATATCGAACGAGAAAAGATAGCTATGAAAAAAGATAGAGATGAATGGAAAATTATAATGAAAGATTTGAATTCCATTGCTGATCCAAACGTGCGGGAGTACGTTCGAGCTCAACAGATTAAAATAATACAAAAAAGAAATCAACAAGAACAAGGGTCTGCTTCTAATTTTGGCAATTATTTCAATGATATTGGACACTCTGGCCCCGATCTACCAGAGTATTGAGAGTTGCTTAATGTTCCATGTTTAGTTTGTATGTTTAGTTTGTATTTTATGTTTTATTTTAATGAAGTTTTATATTATGTGTGTCAGTTTTTATATGTTATACATTTCAGATATGTAATTTATATTTGAATTATGTATTATGATTGCTCTTTATAATTCATGGGACTTTACTTATAATGTCTAGATTTTAATATTATAATTAATAATAATGTCTTTTAAATTTTAGCATTATTTTTAGCCATAAAAAATAATTTATTTTGTCTAAATTATACAATTATGGTAAAAGTATAAAATTTAAATATTATTGTGGTTGTTTTATACATTTAATAAAACAATTGGGGTCAATTTGTGAATACATAAAAGTATGATTTAAAAACCAAAAATTGAAAAATAAAAAAAATAAAAGGAAACAATAATGGGGGGATGAACAGTGCGACACCAAATATAGCGTCGCGCTGTTCATCCCCGCTAAAATGCAGCGAAGAATGACGCTGCGTTGGAGCTCCGGAGCAGCGGCAAAATAGCGGTTTGCGGCAAATTGGCGTCGCGTTGGAGATGGTCTTAGGGAAGAGAGAGTTATTATTTTAAAGTCCCTTCCAATATACCACAACAAGAGTTTATGATAATCATAAGCATTGAGAATTACGTTTTGTACAAGTATTTATTCATGTATCAAAATATGGACTAGCACACAAATTAAATGTATGCATTCAATGAGCGTCTCGTAGTACGTAGATTCTTGTCTAGTGACAAGAAGAAGGTGTTGTTGTTGGATTTAAATCTAATTAAATCTATTTGTAGGCATATATGATTAATTTTTGTGTATTGTTATCATTGAGGATAACCCACTTAAAGTGATCAATCAATTTGGGTTAATGAGTATTTAAATAAATCATGGGTTAAATGTGCAGATACCATGTTATAATTGTGATTTGATGAGGGATCAAATTATAAATATACAACACCTATATATATATATGAGCTTATGGTCCCTAATCTAGGGTTAACCACTCTCATTCTCTTATCCCCATCTAAAAAGAGTCATAAGGGAGAAACCCTAAGATTAGAAGATCATCAAAACCCTAACTCAAATCCAAGCAATGGATTCAGGTATAGCTTCCGCTCTTGTTGTTTAATCTCTATGATTTAATCACGATTAAGGATAACAAGTGGTATCAGAACCACCCGTGATTAATTCTTGGGGGTTTAAGATTTTAAAATTTGTGTTTTTTGATATTAATCTGCGGTTTTTCATAACTGTTCATGGATGAACAGTAAAAATTCGTTTTTGTTTGGTTTTTTCTTTTAATTTTCTGGATCTGGACAAGTCTTGGATCCAGTTGTTTGAACTGGTTATGAATTAAAATCGAAAGCAAAATCAGTTTTTGGATTTAGTTTGTCGTCAAGCGCCACGCTCCTCGCCAGCGATGTTCAGCTGGCGACCTCGCTGTCAATTGAAGACGGCAGCGGCGGCATCAGGAAATCCTAGGGTTTCAACCCTAGGGTACGGGAGCAATAGTGGCGGCGGCGGCCATCAAGAACAAACCCTAATAGGGGTACGGGAGCAATAGTGGCGGCCACGGCCATCTAGAACAAACCCTAATAGATGCAGGAATTAGGGCAAAAGGAGGAGGTTACCTCGACTTCAAGCGAGTTTCGGGCTTGAAAGCTTCAGCAAACTTTGGTTTGCTTCAGACGAGCCTCGTGCTCGATTCAAACAAACCTCGTATTCGTTCTCAAACGAACCTCATGTTCGTTCTCAGCGAGCCTCGTGCTCAATTCAAATGAACCTCGTGTTCGTTCTCAGCGAGCCTCGTGCTCAATTCACTCGAACCTCGTGTTCGGAATCGGGCGAACCTCGGGTTCAACTCAAGCGAGCTTCGGCTCGACTCAGATGTAGTCGACGTTCGTTGTAGGCGAGCTCAACCTTCGGATCTCAAGTTGAGCGAGCTTCATGTTCGCTGCGGGCAAGCTTCGGTTTTATCGAGCTTCAGCCGTTAATTTTAGGCGAGCTTGAGATTTTTTTTTCTCGTCGGCTCATTTGGGATTTGACGAGCTTCGTCGGGTTTAAGAAGAACAGCGAACTTCAGTTCGCTCTCGTCAATGGAGACATAAGAGAACTTTTCTCAGGCCGAAGCCCACTTAACAATCAAGTTATGGGCCTGTGAAAAGTTTTATGGGCCCTTTTGTTTTAATTAAAGTTGTGGATTATTTTTTCAAATAATTGTTTAAGTTGAAGGGCCTTGTTTAATTTGGGCCAGGTTGATTTAAGGATTGTTTGAATTCTCAATTAATTTCATTTGATTACTGGGCCGACAGTTGACTTATGTGTTGGGTCTGGACTAGTCAAATAATTAATTGAGTTAAGTACATATTAAGTTATGGGTCCTCTTTGGTATGCTTAATTTAATTAAATTAAGTTATGGGACCCTATTTAAGCTATGGAAATTAATTTAATTTAAATTAAATTATTTAATTTGAATTAAATTTGGTAGTTAATCAATTACTTAATTCAAATAATATGACACTAAGGTATTATATTTGTCTCTCATTCCAAATGATTAATTGAAACAAGAAGTTGTCAAAGTAACCTCTCTTGTATAAATTATTCATGATGGATGTTATATGGTTGTGTGTATGTTTTTATGTAGATATTTAATCGGTCCAAAGGAAGGTTAATATTTATTTAGACTACATACACATCTGTGATGATAAACGTGTGACAATTATAAGGTTCACATGTGAATAATGAATCGATACAAAGATAGTTTCATTATTTGATATGAGTTATTGTCAATGTTTGATCATTGCAACAATGTATCACTTACAAATTAATATTAATGTCCAAAGACTTGATACTAATATTGTGCCAGATATCTTGAGATGAGATTTGTTATTATTTGAATTTTATTGATTACTAATTACAGTTAATAATGTAAGTATCTTTTGTTTATTTTAGCTAATGCATCTGCTGCAACAATTTCTGCTAACATCAACTCAATTTCCATACTCAATGGGACTAATTTTAATGTTCGGAAAGAAAACATATTAATTGTTCTTGGCTGCATGGATCTAGACATTGCATTAAGAACTGAACAACCCCAACCTCTCAATACGGATAGCACTCCTAATGTTAAAAAGGAGTATGAGAAATGTGAGCATTCAAATCGCATGAGTCTGATGATCATTAAGCGCGGTGTTCCGGAAGCTTCAGGGGCATAGAATCCGAAGGGATTACTAAGGCTAAATATTTCCTTACCAAAATTAAGAAACATTTTGCAAAAACCGATAAGGTAGAAACAAGCACGCTTTTAGCTCGCTTGATTTCAATGAAGTATAAGGGTAAGGGAAATATCAGGGAGTACATTATAGAAATATCTCATATTGCTTCAAAACTTAAGATACTTAAACTCGATCTTTGTGATGAGTTACTGACGCATCTGGTTCTCCTTTCTCTTCCTACACAATTCAATCAGTTTAAGGTCAGTTATAACTGTCAAAAGGAGAAATTGACTCTAAATGAGCTCATTTCAAGGTCAGTTATAACTGTCAAAAGGAGAAATTGACTCTAAATGAGCTCATTTCATACTGTGTGCAAGAAGAAGACAGAATGAGCTCATTTCATACTGTGTGCAAGAAGAAGACAGGTTAAAGCAAGATAAGACAGAAAGTGCTCATCTGACTTATGCCTCTAAGGATAAGGGAAAGAAAAAAAAGAATGATAATGAAGCTGTTAAGGGTCCTATTCAGAAGAAACAATATAAGGATGATTAGGATTGTTTCTTCTACAACAAATCTGGACACGTAAAGAAGGACTATACCAAATATCACACTTGGCGTGCTAAGAAGGGTATGTTCCTTACTTTGGTCTGTTCTGAGGTTAATTTAGCAGTACCTAGAAACACTTGGTGGTTAGACTCTGGTACTACTACTCACATAAGTGTTTCTATGCAGGACTGCCTGAGACCGAAAGCCAAGTGATGTTAAAAGACACATCTTTGTGGGCGACGAACAATCGGTAGACGTGGAAGTAATTGGGCACTTTAGGTTGCTATTAGGAACTGGTTCTTATTTGGATTTGAAAGATACTTTTGTAGTACCATCTTTTAGACAGAATTTGGTTTCTGTTTCTGTATTGGACAAATCAGGTTATCATTGTTAATTTAGAAACAACCAATTCAGTTTATCTTTAAATTCAAATGTTATAGGAACTAGTTACTTGAGTACTTATGACAACCTATATTTATTTGATACAATTACTTCTTATAATGAAACCTTGTATGTGGAATCATGTGGTACTAAGCGTAAATTAAATAAGGAAAATTCAACAACATTATGACATAAGCGCTTGGGTCATATCTCAAAAGTTAGAGTTGAGCGTCTTATGTCTAATGTCATTTTGAATTCCCTTGATTTTTCGAATTTTAACGTTTATGTTGAATGTATCAAGGGAAAACAGACCAAAGTTAAGAGATTAGGTGCTAATAGATCTTCAGAAGTCTTAGAATTGATACATACAGATATTTGTGGGCCATTCCCTATGGCATCTTGGAATGGTCAATAATACTTTATATCATTCATAGACGATTACTCACGTTATGGGTACCTATATCTCATTCATGAAAAATCTGAGTCTCTGGACATGTTCAAAATTTTTAAAGCTGAAGTTAAGAATCAACTCAACAAAAGAATTAAAACCGTTAGATCTAATCATGGTGGTGAGTACTACGGTAGATATGATGGTTCAGGTGAAAAACGTTCAAGACCATTTACTAGATACCTGGAGAAATGTGATATCATCCCACAGTACGCCATGCCAGGTTCACCTAGCATGAATGGTGTAGCTAAAAGACGAAATAGGACTCTTAAGGATATGGTAAGAAGTATGATTGCTCATTCTTCTTTACTAGAGTCACTCTGGGAAGAAGCACTAAAGACAGCAGCTTAAATTCTGAATAGAGTACCAAGTAAATCAGTTGCTAAAATACCTTATGAGCTTTGAACTGGTCGAAAGCCCAGTTTAAAACATTTACATATTTAGGGATGTCCAGCTGAGATAAGGCCTTATAGGCCAAATAAAAAGAAATTGGACTCCAAAATAGTTAGCAGTTACTTTATTGGGTATTCTGAACGCTCTAGGAGCTATAAGTTTTATGATCTCACACTCAGAAATATTTTTGAGACAGGAACAATAACATTCTTTGAGGATGTTGAGTTTGGGGGGAGAAATAAGGTTAGAGACATTGCTTTTGAGGAGGAATTGACTTCAGATCCAATCCATACAATTACTTCTGACAATATTCAGGTTCATATACATGTTGTTACTCAAGAAGTAAATCTAGAACCTCAAGATGATAATGTTGAGCAACTCACTGTTCTAGAAGAACAAACTCAACAACCTCAAGAACCAGTGCCTTTAAGGAGATCCATGAGAGAAAGGAGAAATGCTATTCCGGATGATTATATTGTATTTCTCCAAGAACATGAGGATAATAATGGAATGTTAGAAGATGATCCAATCAACTTTCTTCAGGCCATGAAAAGTTCTAACTCTCAACAGTGGATTGATGCCATGAATGAAGAGTACAAGTCTATGCAAGACAATAAGGTTTGGGAACTTGTCCCATTGCCAGAAGGTGCAAAACCAATTGGTTGTAAATGGATTTTTAAAACCAAGTGGGATGCAAATGGTAATGTGGAGAGGTATAATGCACGTCTTGTAGCTAAAGGCTTTACTCAAAAGGAAGGCATTAATTATACAGAGACTTTCTCTCCGGTTTCATCGAAAGACTCTTTCAGAACAATCATGGCGTTTGTTGCTCATTTTGATCTTGAGCTACAACAAATGAATGTTAAGACTGCATTTCTCAATGGTGACATTGATGAGATGATTTATATGGTGCAACCAGAAAAATTTGTGTCAGGAGACCCGAAAAATATGATTTGCAAATTAAGTAAATTCATCTATGGACTCAAGCAAGCTCCTCGTCAATGGTATTATAAGTTTTAACAAATAATTATCTCGTTCGGTTTTGAGATGAACATTGTTGATGACTGTGTATATCACAAGTTCAGTGGGAGTAAGTTTATTTTTCTAGTTCTATTTTTCTAGTTCTGTATGTCGATGACATATTGCTTGCCACTAATGATATAGGCATGTTGCACAAAGCCAAAAGATTTCTATCAAAGAATTTCGAGATGAAAGATCATGGGGACGCCTCTTTTATATTAGGGATCTAGATACATCGAGATCATTCTCGAGGTATACTTGGATTATCACAAAAGAGCTATATCTATAAAGTACTTAAAAGGTTTGGCATGCAAGACTGCAGATCAGGAGACACCCCTGTTGCTAAAGGGGACAAGTTCAGTCTCAATCAGTGCCCTAAAGGTAACCTTAAAATTTAGGAAATGTAAAAGATTCCTTATGCCTCGGCTGTAGGAAGTCAAATGTATTCTCAGGTGTGTACGCGTCCGGATATTGCGTATATTATTGGGATGTTAAGCAACCCTGGTATGAATCATTAGATAGAAGTCAAAAGGGTTATGCGGTATCTTCAGAAAACAAAAAAATTATATGCTCACATACAGTAAATCAGATCAGCTGAAGATTATTGGGTACTATGATTCTGATTTTGCTGGATGCTAAGATAGCAGAAAGTCTACATTAGGCTATATTTATATGTTAGCAAGAGGAACTATATCATGGAAAAGTGTTAAACAGATACTTGTAGATTCCTTCACTATGGTAGCAGAATTTGTAGCTTGCTATAAGGCATCTAATCAGGGAATATGGCTGTGAAATTTTATCACGGGACTGTGCATTCTGAAAAATGTAGAACGACCACTAAGGTTATATTATGATAATAAATCTGTAGTAAAGTATTCTAATAATAACAGGAGCTCAACTAAGTCAAAACATATTAACATTAAGTTCCTGGTTGTGAAAGAAAGGGTACAGAGTGGACAGATATCCATAGAGCACATTGGGGCAAACTCCACGATAGCTGATCCTCTTACTAAATGATTACCACCTAAGGTCTTTCATGAGCACACTACTCATATGGGTGTGGTATTATTTGAGGATATCATGATCTAGTGGGAGTTTGTGATTGTGATGCTTTATGTTAGGTTGTGTTGTCTGATCAGAATAAAGTCTTCAGTTAAGACACTCTGTTCCATAATGTTTGTTGTCTGATCAGAATAAAGTCTTCAGTTAAGACACTCTGTTCCATAATGTTGAGGTTGACCTCACTAAAGTTTAAGGTAGGACCAGTTAAGACACTCTGTTCCATAATGTTGAGGTTGACCTCACTAAAGTTTAAGGTAGGACCAGTTAAAAATAGGCATGTACTGATCACATTGCATGTATTTTTCATGCTGCATATCAATGATTGATCTATGTCGTTTGATTGTATTGGTATATGTGACCATTGATGGG
Source organism: Asparagus officinalis (assembly GCF_001876935.1). Classification (NCBI taxonomy): domain Eukaryota; kingdom Viridiplantae; phylum Streptophyta; class Magnoliopsida; order Asparagales; family Asparagaceae; genus Asparagus; species Asparagus officinalis. The sequence goes on along the minus strand of NW_017972381.1, from coordinate 117,670 downwards.
TTTAGTTATGATAAATGTGATTAAGGCCGCTTTGATCCTATATTGATATAGTCAATGGAAGAGATTGTTTGGAAATACTCTTTTTAGTGATAGTATTTTTTTGAGCTCATAAGGTTATACACATTTTAACGAATCATATGGTGCCCAAGTGGGAGATTGTTGGATTTAAATCCAATTAAATCTATTTGTGAGCACATATGATTAATCTATGTGTATTGATATCCTTAAGGATAACCCACTTAAAGTGATCAATCAATTTGGGTTAATGAGTATTTAAATTAATTATGAGCTAAATGTACAGATACCAGGTTGTAATTATGATTTGATGAGGGGCCAAATTACAAATATACAACACCTATATATATGGGGTTATGGTCCCTAATCTAGGATTAACCACTCTCATTCTCTTATCCCCATCTAAAGAGAGTCATAAGGGAGAAACCCTAAGATTAGAAGATCATCAAAACCCTATTTCAAATCCAAGCAATGGCTTCAGGTATAACTTCCGCTCTTGTTGTTTAATCTCTATGATTTAATCACGATTAAGGATAACAATTGTTACTTGTTATGTGGTTCCAGAGGCTCCAACACGGTATGATCTAGAGAAGAAGTAAGTCGTATAGTAAAGAGTGCTGACTAGCTAAAGTGCTCGTAGTAGGAAAGGAGAAGTGCTATAGACAGTAGCCAACCGAGTCGGCCTCTACATTGTAGGAGCTCGGTTGATGGATGCCCTACAGGCACAAACAAACATGTCAGGAGGTTGTGTTTGGTCAGATTAAAGCCCATATATTCACCATTTAAGTCAATTAATTATGAGCGTTGCTATAGCGACCCCAAAATAGGAGACCCTACATGGGACAGGTGAGGCGTCGCCTCTCTGTCACGTGATGCACTGTTTATAAACCATGCATCACGGGACAAGAAGGCGACACCTTACCTGTCCCACTCTGGGTCCCCTATTTTAGGGTCCCTAAGACATTTTTCATTAATTATATATTGTTGAAAAAAACACAAACTTAAAACATAAGAGGATTTCAACATGTGAGAAAATGAGAGCGTTTAGTGTACAGAAAAATAGTTGCTCCCTTCACATCTCTTTAACTGAAATAGATGAAAAAAACTAACTTGCAGAAAAACTACAAACTTCTGGCAGATGATGACATAACCAACTAGGCATGGCCCTTAACGGAGAATCCCCGTCGATGAGGGCCCACAATTAGCTCCTTGATCAACCTCCTCATCAGGGCACCTGCCACATTGAACCTCATCGGCCCTCTCCTTGGCGCAGGGAGTGATGAGAACATTATTGAATTAGCGCAGTAGGGAAATTGGAGAGGCGCCGCATGTGGATGATAAAAAACGAAGGCTAACGATCAAATAGCTCAAACGCTACGTAGAATCTACCAAGGGCAAAATGGTCATTTGATCATTAGACTCATTAAAGTCAAATTAACATATAATTGGCTACCACAACAAGTCTACAAACCCCTAAGTCAAAGCGAATGGGAGCCATCCTTAAAATCAAATTAAATGGGCTGAATCTACATAAATTCACGTATATGGCTACGCCCACGTCATTACGCGGAGTTATACCCTCGTAGCGTATGCTAGGCTAGGGATCGCACCAAGTCAGATTGATAAAGAATCGTGATAGCCACTACTCTTCAAAAATAGTTGTGTGTAATGCAAAAGATCGTGCACTTGCTAAATGTTTGCATAGAGATAGAAAAAAGGAGCAGCAAATAAGTCTTGAATTTGCATCGTGATAAACCTCGAAAATCTATGAAGGGACACTCTTTAAATCCATAAAGAACAATCTATGAATCCATGAAGGACATCAAATCCACAAAGAAAATACTTAAAGAGATATTTTATTGATGAAAAGCTATCACTATAGGGCTTACAATCCTCTCTTTAAATAGAAAACAACTAAGACTCTTTCTAGGACCCGAACTTTAACTAAAAATAAAAATAATAAAACTTTCCTTAAAATAATCCATGTGATTAGGGAAACAAATCCGTCAAATTTAGAATCAAATCGGAATTATTTCCTAATCAAAATAGACTGCTAAAATATTACCTAAAATAGTAAAAAACTAATAAGAACTCTAATATCTCTCAATTCGGAGGGAATTTCACAAAATAGACGGTAGCGAATTGAACAATAGTAGGTTTGGTTGGCTATCTTGAAAAAATACGTATGAAATTTTTATACATAATTTGTCCAATTCTGACGTATGGTTTAGGAGATATGACCCGTTCTTCGTTATAAATTATTTTCCTCTATAGGACCCGTGTTTAGGCTTCTGACAGTCTAGTTTCTCCATGAAAATATACGCAATGTGTTCTATATCAATTTTGCTTGTGGTTTTGAGCCGCTCACTATTTTAAAACCTAACGGAATTTCTTTCTTTTATTTAACTCAATTACTTAGCCTCAATTATTTATAGGTTTGGTATGATTTTCCATGTCCTACTTGTATTTATGATTAATCATGTCTATAGGTTTCATATATTATTTCAGTATTTTTATATGAATTTGCTATATTGTTTAGTTACATTCTATGAACTTTTTTTTGGTAAAACTACCACCCACAAACGGTCCACAAAATCATTTGTCTACCATGGTGACCTTATATATTTTTTCATACCAACTTCAAAACTAACCAAATATAAGAAAAGTGGGAAATGTTTTACCAACCAATACTTTTTCCATTGTTTAGATGACAATTAAACCAAGGAAAATGTGTAAATTGGTTTCCCAACATATTTTATGTGCGATCGAAACATAAACAACCGATTTTATGGAAAAATTTGTAAAATTCAAAAAATAGATTTTTCATATAGAATGATGTTTACCAATAAAATGGGAAATGAACCAAACAGCCTCTAAATAAAGAGGTTCCCATAGTAGTAAATTCCATTATGTAGGCAAGACATCAAGAAACTCGAACATGTGAGGTACTTACGAGTCAACATTTTTGTCGAAGGCTATTTCCACATCATCTTATATCGGGTGAATCAACAAATTTCTACAGTGCTAAAATAGGCCCCAATTGTCTTAAGAAATGTTGAGAGTAGTTGTTAAGAGTAGTGTTTACTTTTGTTTAGTCCTACATCGGGTAGGGACAAACTTCATTATTTTCCTAAACACTATAAATAACATCCTAGAGAGAGCTAATAATCTCATTATGGTTTTTCCAAACTACATGGTATCAGAGCCACCCTCTCTCTAATTTTCTAAACCCTATTTGCCACCTTCCACTCCTCATAAACCCTAGCCACCATCATCTAAACCCTAGCCGACACTATTTATCCACCCAACACTATTCATCGGGCACTATTCATCTGATGATACTGTTCATCCATCGTTAAAAAATAAAAAAAAATAAAATTAAGCTAATAATTTAGCTTATCAACAAGATCTTCATAGATTTTTAGCTGATTATTTAGCTTATTAATTATATCTTCATAGCTCTTCAGCTAATCATTTAGCTTATCAACTAGATCTTTATAGATCTTCATCAAATTATTTAGCTCCAAGTTACGATAAGTCGTTAAAAATCTCTTTGAAATAAATGATAAGTCTTTCTTTACAGGATGGTTTGGATTAATAACTTGTTGATGATTAGTTGTTGATGATTTGATCAATTTGTCTTTTGGATTATTTGTTGTTAGATCATGTAAAGGATCATTTATTGATGTATCCTAGAAAGGATCATTTGTTATTGGATCTTTTAAAGAATGATCATTTGTTATTGGATCCAAAAGGAAGTTATTGAGTGAGGTTGATTTTTTGGATGAGATGAAGACCCATGGAGGTGCTTTCTAGCAGGATCACTGACCAAAAATTAAATGAGTCTAACTACATATTTTGGAAGCAATTGGTTCAAGTTTATAATTCAGGACGGGGAAAGAATCATCATCTTACAAATAACCCTCCTGTACCAGTTACTGCCTCCTGTAAACAGAATGACACTAGTCTACTTCATCAAATTTAGAACAGCATGGAACCATAGGTTCTTTAGCTAGCAATTCATTGTAATACAGCGAAACAAGTGTGGAAGTTCTTAGAACAATTGTACTCAGGCCGAGGACAAGCCAATCAGGCGTATGACGCCATTCAGGTGTATGACGCCATTCAAGAGTTATTTCAGAGCAGGATGGATGAACATAGTCAAACCTTTGAGGATTATTATGGCAACTTCAATCGCCTTGCAGAGGAGTTGAGATAGATTTTTCCCATTAGGATATTCAAAAGATGCAAGATTAGTGGGATTTACTAATGGTATTCACCTTTTTGGGTTCTCTTCCATAGTCTTACAATTCAGTCAGACCACAAATTATTAGGAGCTCTGCTATACGATCTTTAGTAGAGACATATCACTTTTTGAGATCAGCCGTTCCAGCTTCGCTAGAAATTACTATCGCAGAGTCTGCAAATAGGTCTTCTCTCGCCAAATAGAGTAGACAGACAACTGGTCGAGCGGGTGGACGTGGTGGATGTCGCTTTTGTAGACGTGGAGGACACTTTGGAGCACGTGATAGATGAGGTGATAGTTTACGAGGAGCTACAATGAACGATTCATATGGTCCCTCTATCTATTATCATTATTGTAAGGAACCGGGTCACATAAAATTTCTTTATTCTTAGCTACAGGGAAAACAACCCCAGCGTACACATGTGGATACACAAGAGAGTCCTATGGATGAAGACACTCGCCGCTAGTTTGAGCGATTTCAGCTCCAGATATTTTAGCAAATGAAGAATACTCAATCCTCTCCTGCTACAGGGGGGGGGGGGGGGTGAATAGGGTAATTGTTAATCGAATCCGATTTTGATGCTAAATTAAAACTTATAAAATGATATTCTAGAAATATGATATACAAGGAGATATGCAAAGATAAACAATGATACAATAGGCGATATAAACATAAGCACAAAATGTAAAGAATAATAATGCACCAAAATAATCGTAAACACAATATATGATCACGGAGTTCAGTCAACCCTCAACTACGTCTCTGCTCCTCACCTCGAGGAGATCTCCACTATATCTAAAAATCTACACAAACTGTTTTCAAAGATCATCGATTACTTTTATAACTCACACGATGTCAATCCCACAAGCCACACTTCTCTAAGTGTTGGACTACCCGTGTTAACTCCCTCAAGTATTTGGATTTATAACCTCTCCCTAGGTTTTACAACCAACTCACTCCTCTTGGAATTAACCCCGGTCTCTCCAAACAATACTTCTAAGTGTTCTTGTGTATTACAACGTGTTTAACAATAAATGTGGATAAGAAGATTTGTTCTCCAAGACAAATGAGAATGAAATGTAAAGCTCTCTCAATGAAAACACTCTCACAACCCGATTATACCAAATGTGAAATACTTAAGCTCAAGTGGTTGTGTGTGTAAACAATGAGTAAAACAAAATCAAACTCAAATCAATCTAGCATAAATATATAAGAATCAAAATATTAATTAGCTAGAGGATGAGTTTAGAAAAACTTCTCCAAAACAAAGAGAGTTAGAGATTTTAGGATGAACGCCTCAAAAACAAAATTGAGATCATTCTCTTTGTGAAACTCTTATCACATAAACAAACAAACTTAAACTTCTCAAAAACGTGCAGAAAAACTGCCCAAAAACTTCTTGTAAAACTCTTGTTAAAAATTAAGTCTTGAGAACTATTTATAGCCTCTCAAATAACACAAATTAGAAACTAGCCATTTCTGTAAAATAGTCATTGATCAGTCGACTGAAAAATATGGTTGGTTGACTGATCGATTGAAAAACAGAATACTGTAAAAACTGCTACTGGCAAGTCGACTGGATTAAACAAGCGGTCGATTGAAAACACTGTGTTTGGTTGATTGACTTTAGAGGTCGATCGATTGATATACTGTAAATAAACAATGCTGAAAAAACTGCTTCTAGCCGGTCGACCGATTCGACTGTTCAGTCAACCGAAAAACTGATACATAGCAGATACTTGAATTTATTAAAAAGTTGATTTTATAAATTCAATTTAAAATAGTAATTTAACTCCAAAAATAGTAAAACTTGGAAAAATATTTATACACATAAAAATGAATGTGTTAGAAAAGAAATTTCTGAAATAGCATTTCCCATCTGTGAAAACTCACTGTTTTGCAAAATGGTATGAAAACATTAAATATGATTTCATAGAATCAAAAATACGAAATCATTGAATACTTGATTCTGATGAAATCATTTCAAACAAGTTTAGAAATGGATTCATAGACTTTTGAAAAGATGTAAAATAATATCATTAAGTCTATAATCCGCAAAACGTTATTTTCCCAAAAAGATGTATAAACTGATAAATTGAAACTAATAGTTATGTTTTTATGGCTAAACATATTTACAAAGATATTCAAAAAATCCTTTAGCAAAGTGAAACAAACAATGAACGCAATAAATCAAAATGATGTGAATGTGTATAGTTTAAGCTTTAAGTATAACACATAAAGTAAACAACCTAAACTACGAACACCATACCAAGCTTAGAAATCTTCGTGAAGCTCGATCTTGGTAGCAGGCGTTATGGTGTTCACTCACCCAGGATACAATATTTGTGAAATGATATGATAAGAGTCCTAAGCAAAACAAGCCCAACCCTTTGACCGACTCTCACAGTCATCTCTCGGGCTTAGGGAGAAGAAAGCCCTAGTCAACTCTCAAGAGTTCTAGGCACAATGACTCCTTAGTTGAATATCAAGACATTGGTAGCTTATTAGGGATAAACTCAAGGCACAATTGCAGAGGCCTCAGTCCCATCGACTCATCAAGCCGACACCCTGGTGTCGACACAAGAGGTGATACTAGCCAGTATGAGAGGTCCTGAACTCCCAGACAAGACGACATTCTAACCAGTCAAAGTAAGCTGATATTCCCAAGTCGACATGAAAGGTGGTGTTGGTCGACACTGTTATTATGGACGACCCTATTTTAAGGCACTTGACCACTCACTAGGAATTTCTCAGAAATGACTTAAGGGACGTTCCCTACCATCGACTAAGTTGAGGACTCGACTTTGGTCTCAAGCCCCTCCTCCAGAGCAAATGTTGACATCTCAGTCCACCTCGAACAAGCCGTATCCAGATTTTAGCCTGATAAGTATCCACGACTTGTCAGCTCAATCAATTCCCTGAAAAAGCGGAGACGTCCTCTCCATATCAAAGTAACTTCCCCTTCAGTCGCCAGCCAACATCTGTAAAGTGAGGGATGACTCAGAACGCCCACGTGCCTTCTGCCACGCTCACAAGCCACTTCCCGGATATCGCGGGGACTCCATCTCCCATGCTGAGATGAATTTCCCTCCAGTCGCCAGTCGACACCTGTAAAGTGAGGGATGACTCACCTCCCAGCTCACTCTTTGTCACCGCCACTCTGTATGGTCGAAATGACTAGTCTGCCATGGACATCCGCTCTATAGATGGAGGTAGTTCACCATCATAGGTAAGGTGAGATCTAACCTAATCTATCCTACCAAAAAGCTCTCGGAGCAATCTAAATCTTCCTATCGGACCAAATCTGAGAAATAATCATCTCTAATGCACATAGAATAAGAACACATAGTTCTAAACTCCACTCAAGCTCATGTTCGTTAACTGACTTGATCGTCGGAGGAATCACGGGGAATCGGTCCCTGCCCTCTCACGAGTTCTTTTCTGTCTGTGTAGCACAGACTTCAGACTCCTGTTCAAGAACCAGGCATAAAGTCAAAAAAGGGAACAGACCCTCCATCATCCTTCATCACCCCACAACAATTCTCTTCCGGATTAATATGTTGTTTGATATCGAGCATCAACAGTTTGGCGCCCACCGTTATGCTTTTCTTCTTTTTCGAGAAGACATGCCAAGTTCTAATCAAGGGTCTGATTTTAATCACCCTGAAGAACAATATCGGAGTTGCATCATCCAAGCTAAATAAAGTCATAAGTTGCATTATTCAAGCTAAGGAGGATTATCCTATGGCTATGAGGAGCCAGCATATGCGTAGCCCTCAAGGGCCTCTATAGTTTTCTGGGGAGCATTTGCTAAGCAGGCCATCCACTAGACGATGGGACCACTTCCAGAACCCCAAAAGACCTCCTGGAGAAGATACACCACTATGGTGATTGTCTGACTTGAACATGCAGCACAGGCTTCTTAACGCCGCCACAGACAAACTCCATCTTCTGTACAGCCAAGAAACCTAGAGTTGGATCATAAAGCTGAACCCTACCTTCTCTAAGGGTCATAAGTAGATCCAATATCACTGAAGCTCCCACTGGCAATAGCTCATATGAGCATAAGTTTGCAGTGATTAAGTCTGTGATGGGCACCTGAGACCATGGAGATTCTTTGCAGGAAACTCCTATCGGACTGGGACGAGATTGCGGAAAAAATGCGAGGGCTTGTCAAAATCTTCTCAGGAAGATTAACAGCCCTACGCTCCACGAACAAGCACACCAGAGCAACCTCATCTATGGTGGTCGAAGCATGCAACCCGTAGGATCCTAATAAAGGAGAATTCTCCATTCACAGCATGGTCCAGTTTCCAATACCCCCGAAGCTCCTTCAAGAAAACCGTCATGATTTGTCATTTTTAGGGAGTATAATACCTGCTTGTGGATTCTTTATCCAAGAGAGTTTCCACCATAAAAGGTACCATGCAGCTTCTGGTCGTGCCCCCAACCCTCACATGGAAAACGCCATTCGACATAATCCATGGTGTATGGGAAGTCCTAGTCAACTCTCAAAGAGTACTAAGCACCACGACTTCTCAGTCGAATATCAAGACCTTAGTACATCTTCAGGGTAAACCCAATGCACAATGACTTCTCAGTCAAATATTAAGGCCTTGGTACCTCTTCAAGGTAAACCCAAGGCACAATAACTTTTCAGTTGAATATTAAGACCTTGGTACCTCTTCAGGGTAAACCCAAGGTACAATGACTTCTTAGTCGAATATCAAGACCTTGGTACCTCTTCAAGGTAAACCCAAGGCAAAACGACTCCTCGGTCAGATAAACAAGTCCTTAGCTCTTTATCAAGTTAAGTCCAAGGCACAACCCTATGGTCAACTCCCAAAGTCGCCACTTGACCGTACAAGGATTATTTCTGATCTAGGTACCTAACCTAAGGGTTGCCATTCTATCGAAAAGATGTTCATAAGCCTAAGAAGCAAAGCCACAAAGCTAAAAGAATGCAAACAATGGAGGCAAGCTCAAGAATGAAGACAAAAGTTAATTTTCATTCAATAAGAGTAAACTTCATTACAAACACAAACTTATTTACCAAAAAAAGGGAAAAGAGAAGAGAAACAAGCAGGTCATTAAAGCTCTCGACCAGACTCAGGAGTCGGACTTGACGGACTCTTGGTGGCTGCAATTGTAGAAGACTCCCCGGGGGCCCCAGCGATAACCTCGACCTCATCGTTATTCGCTGACAAATCCAACCCGCCTGAAGATGAAAAATCTCCCTTTGAAGGTCCTCGATGGTCCCCGTCTGCTTGGAGAACTGGATTCGAAAGCTCTTAAGGAGATTTTCCTTCTCATCCAAACTCCGATGCCAAACGCCTTCTTTATGAGTCAATTCGGCCTCCAAGACAGCGACTCTCTTCTCAGCCTCTTCCTTGGCTGACTGCTCCTTCACCAGCCCTCCTTGGCATTCTAGGGAATGCTCAAGTCGATTAAACAGGGCATGTCTCAGTGAAGTCCCCCGAGCTAGAAAAGCTTGAAGAGCTTGATGTATGCCAACACTTGGCATATCCTTCAAAATCCTCCTGTCAGCACCATTTTTTATTTGGTCTGACAGAGTTTCAGCTCTCCCCTCGATGCTGTCATCCATCCCAATTGGCTCCTTACCAAAACAACAGAATGCCTTAGGATTAGTACTAGGGCTGATAGCATCCTCATCGACCACTGGGGCCGTAGTCTCCCTACCAGGAGAAGACTCTTCAATCAGCCTCACATTTTCCAAGCGGTAAAGCTAAGTTATTAGCGGACCCGTCCTAACTGGTCTAATTGGGCACCGCCTCTCAACCCTTGTCTCCCCTTAATTCAGAGGCAATGTTAGCTACTTGAGGCATCAAGATAGCTACCTCCTCTGCACTGAAAGCCCCCCTCAGCTTCTTATGGGGTCTAGCAGTGGAGCCCGCCTCCTCAGTCCCAGTGTTCCTCTTTCGATTTTCCGCTAACAAAGGAATGGGGATCATCCTTGCTTGGAATCCAGTGGAGGATAAGATCATGGGCATGCCTGTCGTCTGGAGAAACACATCAACAAATAGAGCATCGCTCTCTCGTGTCTCGGCATAAGAACGAATCTTTTTCAGATCCCTCATCTCGGAATCACTAAGGGTAACTGGCCTCAAAGCTTCTTCGTTCACCTTTGGCCAGTCCGAACAGGTGAAGACGCTGTCACCGCCATAGACCCACACAAATCTCTTCCTCCAGTCCTCATCCAACTCTAAAGAATCGAGAACAAGCTGGAACTCTCCACGATAGTGGAAAGAATAATACGGGTCCTTCTCAGCAGACCCCACGCTGATCAGATGCCCAAGCAATCTCAAGCTTGGTTGGACTCCAACACGGTGGCAAATGATGATGAAAGCCATCAGAACCCCCACTACATTTGGATAGAACTAGAAAGGGGAAGCCCCTAGAGCGGCGTGCACCTCCTTAATGAAAGGGTGTAAGGGTAGCCGTAAACCAGCTGTAAATAGGCTAAGTACAGCGACACTCGACCTTCGCCATAGCAGTACACTAGCTCGTTCATCTCTGGCGTCACCAATGTGAGAGTTCGAGGAATATTGTATTGGTCATACAACCCCACCTAATCGTCCATATGGACCTTCGAGCGGATAAGGAAAAGAGCAGCAAGTTACTCCTTACTACGGCCAGAGTTTGAAACTTGGGAAGCCATGGAAGATTTTTTCTTAAGAAGCTTGGAGGAATATCAAGAATTTTTCTAGAGCAAATATTCGTAAAAGAACTATCTTACTATCAAAAAGCTATTTATAAGCTTTCGAGGAAGAGTATAGAGGCATATCAAAAGACGCAGTGATTTTTGAAGTAACCAGGCCAGATCCACATCGGAATCTGAAGCAGTTTACTCAAAACACGAAGCACCACCCTCATTTAACACCCCACGTCCCAATACTTGAAAAGTAAAAGATCCTCCCTTCTGTTCATGACGCTTCATCTCCTAAAAAGACGGTTCAGATCCTTTGATGACGTCAGCCATGAATAGCGGAATTAATAATAGATGCCCAATAATGACAAACCACGTCTCTAAGATAGATACTTCTCAGTTTCTCGCCCTTAGTAAGACCTGTATTGATCAAGAGCATATCTTATTTCTCTCGAAGTCGACTAAAATCCAACTCCAAGAGAAAGGGACCAACTGTTATGGTGTTCACTCACCCAGGATACAATATTTGCGAAATGATATGATAAGAGTCCTAAGCAAAATAAGCTCAACCCTTTGATTGACTCCCACAGTCATCTCTCAGCCTTAGAGGGAAGAAATTCCTAGTCAACTCTCAAGAGTTTTAGGCACAACGACTCCTCAGTTGAATATCAAGACCTTGGTATCTTATCAGGGATAAACCCAAGGCACAATTGCAGAGGCCTCAACCCCACCGACTCATCAAGCCGACATCCTATTGTCGACACAAGAGGCGATACTAGCTGGTACGAGAGATCCTGAACTCCCAGACAAGACGACATTCCAACCAGTCAAAGTAAGCCGACACTCCCAAGTCGACACAAAAGGTGGTGCCGGTCGACCATGTTATTAAGAAGGACCCTATTTAGGGCAATTGACTACTCACTAGGCATTTCTAAGAAACGACTTAAGGGACATTCGCTGCCGTCGACTAAGTTGAGGACTTGACTTTGGTCTCAAGCCCCTCCCCTAGAGCAAATGTTGACATCTCAGTCCACCTCCAATAACCAGTATCCAGATTTTAGCCTGATAAGTCTTCACGACTTGTCAGCTCAATCACTTCCCTGAAAAAGCGGAGACGTCCTCTCCATATCAAAGTGACTTCCCCTCCAGTCGCCAGACGATATTTATAAAGCGAAGGATGACTCAGAATATCCACGTGCCTTCTGCTACACTCACAAGTCACTTCCCGGATATCATAGGGACGCCATCTCCCATGCTGAGATGACTTTCCCTTTAGTCACCAGCCGACACTTGTAAAGCGAGGAATGACTCACCTCCCAGCTCACTCTTTGTCACCGCCACTCTGTATGGTCAAAATGACTAGTCTGCCATGGACATCCGCTTTATAGATGGAGGCAGTTCACCATCAGAGGTAAGGTGAGATCAAACCTAATCTATCCTACCAAAAAACTCTCAGAGCAATCTAAATCTTCCTACTAGACCCAATCTAAGAAATAATCATCTCTAATTCACATAGCATAAGAACACATAGTTCTAAACTCCACTCAAGCTCATGTTGGTCAATTAACTTGATCGTTAGAGGAATCACCGGGGAACTGGTCCCCGCCCTCTCTTAAGTTCTTTTTGTCTGTGCAGGGCAGACTTCAGACTCATGTTCAAGAACCAGGCATAAAATCGAAAAAGGGAACGGACCCTCCATCATCCTTCATCACCCCACAACAATCCTCTTCTGGATTAATAGGCTGTTTGATATCGAGCATCAACAGTAGGGATGAAGCGCAATAGAAAATCTTTGACTTGAATGCGCAAATGGCTTCATTCCAATTTCCTTCCAACCTCTAAGATATCTTCATTAAGGGGCTGTTTGGTAGGCTGCAACTGGAGTAGTTGCAACTCCAGTTGCATGCAACTAGGTCCAATTTGACCAGTTGCATGTGTTTGTTTTGCTGCAACTCACAGTTGCAGTTGCAACCACAGTTACAAAACAACCCTTAGTTGCAACATATGACTTACGTCAAAAATGACCGCAAGTCATAGTTGCAACTTAGTTGCAACTGACCTAAATTTATTAAAATCAAAATCATTATTTAATATTTCAAAAATAAATTCATTAAAGGTTTAAAATAATCTTTTAAATAATTCTTATTATAATAATTTCTTCAAAAACGTTTTTTTAAAAAAAACAACATTAATCTTTTAAAATAATTATTATTATAATAATTTCTTCAAAATAATATGTTAGTTTTTAAAGTAATATATTATCTTTAAAATAATATATTATTTTTAAAAATAACATATTTTTAAAAATAATATATTTTTAAAAAATAATATATTTTTAACAAAAATAAATTTTTTAAAAATAATATATTTTTTAAAATAATATATTTTTTGAATAATATATTTTTTCTAAAATAATATATTTTCCTAAAATAATATATTTTTTGAAAAATAAAATTTTCCAGGAATACTATTATTTTTCTAAAATAATATATTTTTTGAATAATATATTTTTTGAATAATATATATTTAAAATAATATAATTTTCTAAAATAATATATTTTTTAAAATAATATATTTTAAAATAATATAATTTTCTAAAAATAATATATATTTAAAATAATATATTTTTTGAACAATATATTTTTAAAATAATATGTTTTTTGAATAATGTATTTTTAAAATAATATAATTTTCTAAAAATAATATATATTTTAAATGATATATTATATTATTTTTAAAAATATTATATTAACTTTTAAAAAATATATTATTTTTTAAAAATATATAATTTTTTAAAAATATATTATTTTTTAAAAACATTTATTTTTAAAAATATATTATTTTTTTAAAATATATTATTTTTTAAAAAAATCATTTTTTAAAAATATTTTATGAGTTGCATATGTTAAGTTATAAGCATAATCAAACAGCTGCAACTATAAGTTGCAACATTTAAATTTTAAACTAAACAATTACAACTGTAGTTGCATGTAAGAAGAGTTGCAACGTCTCAGTTGCATGCAAGTGACACTTGCATTGCAACTCAGTTGCAAACAACCAAACGCCACCTAAATGCTATTTAGTCTAACATAAAACAAAACATATATACTTTTAGCACAAAATGGGCTCAATATGGCCCTAGCATGATCTGAAAAACTGTTCAACTTTTATTATTTAATCGGGGATGGGTAACTACTTTTATACCGTACTATAGCTGTTTATTATCTACTAAATACCTTATATTTCCTCAATTGAAGAAATTTTTGTTTTAAACCCAATCTAACTTTTTTTTAAAAACCGACCGACTCTCTTTTTATTTCCAGGGATCGACCCACTTCTCGGTCATGTCAGCAACGTGGTCGTGAAGCCGGTCGATTTTTTTTTAATCTCGTCGCTAAATAGTCGGGGTTGGCAATCCCGACTAATTTTGCTACTGTAAAAATAATCGGGGTTGGCAACCCCCGACTATTTAGCGACGAGATTAAAAAAAAATCGACCCGCTTCGCGGCCACGTTGCTGACGTGACCGAGAAGTGGGTCGATCCCTAAAAATAAAAAGGGTGTCGGTCGGTTAAAAAAAAAAGGTTGGATTGGGTTTAAAACAAAATTTTCTTCATACTCGGGTAGTGAATGTGCTCCAGGGCTATTATTAGAACTTAATTAAGTCAGTGTGAGGAATCACCAAACAATTACAACTGTAGTTGCATGTAAGAAGAGTTGCAACGTCTCAGTTGCATGCAAGTGACACTTGCATTGCAACTCCAGTTGCAAACAACCAAACGCCACCTAAGTGCAATTCCAGCGAACCTCCAACGGAGGATGTTTGTGTAGAATACCTAACAAGCAAATGCAAATACTAAAAAGCGATCTTAAGAATTGTTTGTTAATCTTCAAAACTAGATTAGACAATAGGCTCATAAATATAAGACCTAACAATCTCCCCTTTTTGATGATGACAAACAATCTACACAATGAGTATAGATAATATGTATGTTACCAAATGAATATATAACTTATAATCCTCATGCATGATACCAATAGTTAGCAAAGAAGTGAGATACTTAAATACTCCTTTTTCTCCCCCTTTGTCAACATCAAAATGGGGAAAACAATAAGAAGAAAGAGAGCAAAAGCTCCCCCTACATATAAGCACAGTTAGTATAAACAGATAGGGAAAAGCTAACCTCGGGTCGGTCACCTGAAGCACAAGCATCAGTTGATCGATCAAGGTTGTGTAGCCTTGTGCATGTTTTGTGTATACTGCCAGTCAACCGATATAGATACATCAGTCAACCGGTCTATGTTAGCTTTCGAATTGTGAACTTGATGCTTGAATCATGTGAGATGATCATGAACACGGAATATGAGTCGCACATCGATATACGTGCGTCGTATATGAGGGTATGCATATTGGAATTTGAACACGCACACGCGTTTGGAGGTACGTAATTCTATATTTTGATTTGTCATGTTAGAGAATGACACATTTTGTATTTCATCGTATTGTGGATGCTTGAGTGGCTTAGTTAGTATCTTGTAATGAGACCGTGGAAGACTACACTCAGAGTGGGTTAGTTGATATGCTACAATAAGACCATGACAGACTACACTCTATGGTGCATCATTCTGGATTGAGCTGATATACCTATATTCCGCAGGGCGATTGAGTAAGGTGGTGACGTCACAGGATATTGTGAGCGCCTTACAAAAGCATCGTTATTTCAAATAGAGTATTACTCAGATTGCATTCATGCTCCCATGTTAGTTACTCGAGAGTAGGGTATAAGACTGAGGTTGTCCTACACGATATATTTTATGTGAGTTTCCTTATACTGGATTGTTATATTAGTGATTGCGCCACCAACCTGAGGGTAGTGTGAGATGTGTTACATGTTTGGCATTGAATGAGATTTGGTATTGTTCTATCTTTCATTTATTGTTTATTTCATAGGTTTTGAAGTTGGTATTTAGCGATTCACAATTTGAGATACGAGGTATATATATGAGGGTTTTCTTGTTTGGATTATTTTGTTCGACGTACCCATTATTGTGTTGTGGATTTCTAAATATCAATTTTCACTTAGTTTAGGATAGATGGATATATATATTTGTACGTACTAATTGTATTTTCTTATATACTCTTAACCCCCTCCCCTAGGGGTGGTGACGATGATCTCGCTAGCGCTTTGATACTCGTTATTTCCTAAATTTTCAGGTAGCGAGTCAGGCGCACGGAGAGTCGCTGGTTGATGGAATTTCGGATTACCTCCCATCACTATTTATTTTTAGTAGTTATTTAGAGCTCCACAATAGTTATGATTTACTTTTGGATATTTAGAGTTGTATTTCTTTTTGTAAAGGCTGAGTGCTTTAGTACTATTTCATTTAACTCTATGTATTGAGCTATTTCACAATTGTTTCAGATTATCAGTTGAACTTCATTTTATTCAGTTGGAACATGATTATATTATTATTGGATTCTCTCGTTTTCTTTATCATGTCCATATTACTGTCATCTTTACCTTATTTGTTTTGTACATGCACTTGTTTATTATTGATTTCCACTAGAGAGATATTACTGTGATGGTGAAACATGTTGTTACACTGTGTGAGTGCATGGTAGGTTTAACATCCTTGGGTTCATATTAGACTGCAGCCTTGTGTGAAACCAGGGGCATCACATTAGTCAATTGAAAAACATGGTCGGTTAACTGATCGACTGAAAAACAAAATACTGTAAAAACTGCTAGTGGCAAGTCGACTGTATTAAACAAGCGGTTGACTAAAAATATTGTGTTTGATTAACTGACTGTAGAGGTCGGTCGACTAATAGACTATAAATAAATAATGCTAAAAAAACTGCTTCAAGCCGATCAATCGGTTCGACTGTTCGATCGACTGCAAAGCTGATACATAGCAGATACTTGAATTTATTAAAAAATTGATTTTCTAAATTCAACTTAAAATAGTAAAACAGCTCAAATAGGGAAATGTTTATACACATGAAAATGAATGTGTTAAAAAAGGAATGTCTGAAATAACATTTCCCATTTGTGAAAACTCACTGTTTATCAAAATGGTATGAAAACATTAAATATGATTTAACAGAATCAAAAATACGAAATCATTGAATACTTGATTTTGATGAAATCATTTCAAACAAGTTTAGAAATGGATTCATAGACTTTTGAAAATATGTAAAATAATATCATTAAATCTATAATCCGCAAAATGTTATTTTCCCAAAAAGATGTATAAACCGTAAATTGAAACTAATAATTATATTTTTATGGCTAAATGTATTTACAAAGATATTCAAAAAATCCTTTAGCAAAGTGAAACAAACAATGAACGCGATAAATCAAAATGATGTATATGTGTATAGTTTGAGCTTGAAGTATAACACATAAAGTAAACAACATTGTAGGGGTCTAAAATTGCCTATGGGCCCTCACACGCAGCTCGTGACACAGAGAATATGATAAATGTTACTATCTGAGTCACAGAAGCTTAATCGATATTGACAAACATATGAAGTGTGTCAACGAACCATGTGAAGTTACGGAACTTCGGAATAACGAAAACACGAACTGATCGGGAGCTCCGCGTCACTTACGAAAGACAAAACACCCCTCGTGTCCTGTCCACTCCACAAATGATTCAATCATGGGATCTCGTAGATCTTCTTGATGGTTTTCCGATGCATCTTGAATCGCATGATTCCGAGTTTAGACGACGAAGATATGGCTGAAACGGACAAGACGCGCAGAACTATGTTTCGGGCCTCGGCGAGACACCCATAGGTGTCTCGGCCAGGTTGAGACACCTGTTCGCGTGGAAAACTGTTTTCTTTTTCATTGATATGATTGTCATCTTGGGTTACAAAGATCCGGTCTTTTATAGATCCGGTTACAACTAAATCAAAGAAAAAAAAATAAAAATTACAACTTTCCTCTTGTGAACAAATCGCAAGCTCCTGTTTTGCGGTTGCTTGCTTGTGTGGGTTCTTTGCCAACGCCGGGGTTAATCCGTGGACCACCACGCGATCTAGATCCGGTCGGATCTACACGATTATGCGGGTATTATTCCACGAAGGGAATAATAGCCGGGAGGGATTAATCCACCAAGGGAATAATCGCTCAGATCTCGAGATCTAAGACCAAGCTTAGATCTGGAGTGTAGTCTCGTGTAGATCTCAGATCTGTTCTTTCTTCCTCTCGAGATCCTGCCTTTTCTGACGTGGATGGTCGCCGAGGATCAGATCCGAATGTGCAAGTCTTCTGGTCTTCAAAGCTCCGAGTTCACTCTTCAATCCGGCAGAGTTTCGGCTCTTGAAAGTTCGACCTCCGAAAATGAACATCTCTAGGCCTATTTATAGGCTCTCAGGACAGTGGCTGCAAAAAGGGAATTGTCGGCCCCCTCTGGCCACTGTCGGCCACCTCGGGGTGGCCGGCACTGTGCCTAGCCACCTTGAGGTGGCTCGGCTCATGGCCAAGCCACCTCAAGGTGGCTCGGCCTTGGCCGAGCCACCTTGAGGTGGCTCGGCTTTGGCCGAGCCCCCGCGGGCGGTGTTTTCCGACTTTTTCGAGTCGTTTTCCGTTGTCTCGTTTGTCCGTGTTTCGGTTGACCTGAGACTCTGATTTGATGATCTGATTTGGCAGTAAGTTGGATTCCTGATTTGGCAGTAAATCCGCTTCTGAGTTCGAGTCCGAAATTGATCTTGATTCGATCGTGATTCGTCCGAGTCCGCTCTCGGTTGGATGACTCGTTGATTCCTCAACTCATTAGCTTAATTCTGCACTCGGGTGGATTCATTCCGTCGCTTCTGTGCGATTCGTCGATCTCGTCGCCTCGTTGGTTCGTCGGTTTGTGCCGAGCTATGCTAGGGGACCTATAAGCAATTTTATATGCCTACAGATACCCCCTCCAAAGTATTTCAGTCTCGTTCTTTTATAGAAGAGTCTAGAATACTTTGGATATGCTTGTCCCAACCTTCAGTCGGTGTAAAGGGACCTCGGAATGGCTTCTGTTCTTGACTCCTTCAATTCTCCAGGCTTTTCGGTGCTTTGTCGAAAGTCTGTAAGAGTTCCGGTGCTGCATTTATTGTCTGACCGTTTGTCGGAATTTTCTGAACTTGAAGTCGATTCCTTTGAGCTGACCATTGATTGTGGCGTCGAGTCTTTATGCACAACGCGTTGTCCGGCGTAGTGTGGTTGAGTTATCCTTAAGAATATTTATAAACAATATTCTCCAGGAACTTCTCAAACCAAAAATAGGGAATAGTTTATACTCATATACCTTATTGGAGTATTAAGAAGCAGTTTATACTCGTATACTTTTCGGAGTATTAAGAAGCAGTTTATACTCGTATACTTTTCGGAGTATTAAGAAGCAGTTTATACTCGTATACTTTTCGGAGTATTAAGAAGCAGTTTATACTCGTATACTTTTCGGAGTATTAAGAAGCAGTTTATACTCGTATACTTTTCGGAGTATTAAGAAGCAGTTTATACTCGTATACTTTTCGGAGTATTAAGAAGCAGTTTATACTCGTATACTTTTCGGAGTATTAAGAAGCAGTTTATACTCGTATACTTTTCGGAGTATTAAGAAGCAGTTTATACTCGTATACTTTTCGGAGTATTAAGAAGCAGTTTATACTCGTATACTTTTCGGAGTATTAAGAAGCAGTTTATACTCGTATACTTTTCGGAGTATTAAGAAGCAGTTTATACTCGTATACTTTTCGGAGTATTAAGAAGCAGTTTATACTCGTATACTTTTCGGAGTATTAAGAAGCAGTTTATACTCGTATACTTTTCGGAGTATTAAGAAGCAGTTTATACTCGTATACTTTTCGGAGTATTAAGAAGCAGTTTATACTCGTATACTTTTCGGAGTATTAAGAAGCAGTTTATACTCGTATACTTTTCAGAGTATTAAGAAGCAGTTTATACTCGTATACTTTTCAGAGTATTAAGAAGCAGTTTATACTCGTATACTTTTCAGAGTATTAAGAAGCAGTTTATACTCGTATACTTTTCGGAGTATTAAGAAGCAGTTTATACTCGTATACTTTTCGGAGTATTAAGAAGCAGTTTATACTCGTATACTTTTCGGAGTATTAAGAAGCAGTTTATACTCGTATACTTTTCGGAGTATTAAGAAGCAGTTTATACTCGTATACTTTTCGGAGTATTAAGAAGCAGTTTATACTCGTATACTTTTCGGAGTATTAAGAAGCAGTTTATACTCGTATACTTTTCGGAGTATTAAGAAGCAGTTTATACTCGTATACTTTTCGGAGTATTAAGAAGCAGTTTATACTCGTATACTTTTCAGAGTATTAAGAAGCAGTTTATACTCGTATACTTTTCAGAGTATTAAGAAGCAGTTTATACTCGTATACTTTTCAGAGTATTAAGAAGCAGTTTATACTCGTATACTTTTCGGAGTATTAAGAAGCAGTTTATACTCGTATACTTTTCGGAGTATTAAGAAGCAGTTTATACTCGTATACTTTTCGGAGTATTAAGAAGCAGTTTATACTCGTATACTTTTCGGAGTATTAAGAAGCAGTTTATACTCGTATACTTTTCGGAGTATTAAGAAGCAGTTTATACTCGTATACTTTTCGGAGTATTAAGAAGCAGTTTATACTCGTATACTTTTCGGAGTATTAAGAAGCAGTTTATACTCGTATACTTTTCGGAGTATTAAGAAGCAGTTTATACTCGTATACTTTTCAGAGTATTAAGAAGCAGTTTATACTCGTATACTTTTCAGAGTATTAAGAAGCAGTTTATACTCGTATACTTTTCAGAGTATTAAGAAGCAGTTTATACTCGTATACTTTTCGGAGTATTAAGAAGCAGTTTATACTCGTATACTTTTCGGAGTATTAAGAAGCAGTTTATACTCGTATACTTTTCGGAGTATTAAGAAGCAGTTTATACTCGTATACTTTTCGGAGTATTAAGAAGCAGTTTATACTCGTATACTTTTCGGAGTATTAAGAAGCAGTTTATACTCGTATACTTTTCGGAGTATTAAGAAGCAGTTTATACTCGTATACTTTTCGGAGTATTAAGAGACGCTGCATTGTGCTTTATAAGGCAGGGATATATTGTCGATATACCCTATCTTATAAATGCGCAATGTGGCCAAATCGTCTCGCCCTTTATAAGGCAATGACTCTATCTTACCAATTTGTAAGATGAATTCAATTTCCTTTTATATCTGAAATTAACAAACACTTAACTGCTTGTTTTCAGTGGAATATCCTTCCGGAGCTTTTTCATCGCATGCGGTGAATGGACGTCGTGATGAGTATTATTCAACATCTGATGACTTTTCGCCCATTCCGCTCACCTCCCAGTTTGCTCCGGGCACATCGCTGGAAGTTGTCCAAGTGGTGAAGGAAGGTGGACATCAAGCCCTTCGCCAGCTGATCACAGATGCGCCTCTCGTGCAGGATGCCGGTTCCGTTCAGTCTCTTAGGAAGACTGACTTCTTGTTTGGCGACTCCACCAGGGATCCTGATGCGGCATTTATTGAAGCTGAGCAGTGGCTTTACCAGACTGGCAGTCGTTATATGTATCTGCCGAAGATTCCTCGACACCGTTCTTTGACTGAGCTCAGGCGCCAGGCTGTGAAGCGGGAGATGTCGTGGCGTTTGACAAAGGAGCATGAGAGCGTTCACTGTGGCTATATTACTCATCAGGGCGGGAGATGTCGTGGAGTTTGACAAAGGAACATGAGAGCGTTCACTGCGGCTATATTACTCATCAGGCAGTTCCTGGTTCGAGTCGAGATCACATTGTTGGACTACATCCTGGAGTACTGGGGCTAGATACTCCGCCTCGCAATGAGTTCCTCACCACTGCTTCTACTTTGAGGAATCGCCTCGCTATCTTAGGACGGGAGATGCCTGCACCGCGCCACAGATTCTATGGTTGGGTCCATTCTTTGGACAGGTTCTGGTGGGCTCGTATGACGAAGTATGTCTTGAGCCGATGGAGCGAGGAGTTACATGCTTGCGGTCTTTATGCAGCCATTCGGGCCACTATGCATGGCTTGCCTACAAGCGCGAAGCATTTCTTTGCCCTATGCGAGCTTTATAATCCAGATTCCAACACTTTTCTGACCAGGCACGGAGAGTTGGGCTTGGCTCTACATGAGATGCACAAGATTTCTGGTTTGCCCATGGGACAGATGTTATACCAGGAGTACTTTCCCTCCAACCATGAGTTGAGTCAGCTGAAGGATCGCATGCCCGACCGCTACGAGACCTTATGGGATCTCACTTGTCATTACCACATTGCTTTGGCGCAGTCTAAGCCTCTAGCGAAGAGGACCAAAGCAAATGTGAGCCTGAAGCAGTTCGCATCATACTTGTTCAGGAATCTGGAGAGCCATTCTGGCCAATCTATTTGTGAACTGGCACCGCTGACTCCTTCAGAGGTTAATGAGCTGCTGAATAAGACTAACGCCCAATCCTATACCATTAGCAGTTCCGAGAGCGGCTTTCCTGCAGGGACTAAATTCAGATCGTTCTTATATCATGCGACCACACCGATTCGTCCGATGACTCTCCTTGCCGGTTATCTCGCCATCTGGTTGAAGAAATGTGTGGTCCCGTATCAGTCTGGTGACGCTCTGCCACTGGAAGTGCTCTATCCTGCAGTTCAGCTTGCCTACAAGAAGGAACTTTCGCTTCTTCCGGTGATGGTTGCTAACATTCATCGAGGGCTTCGGCAGATTTCTGGTGCTTTTACACGGAGAGATGATGATAAACCGACTCAGATTCCTACCATTAAGGTAGAGCTCCCGTATATTTATTTGATGGCTTGGTTCGTTCTTCATCGTTCCGACGTGATGTCAATACCGAATGCCATAGATCAGTCTGTCCCCTTTCTACAGTTGCTTGAGAATGGTGAATGGGAGGGCCGAGGATTCCCCGATATCAGGCGTCAGCTACAAGTCCACAAGTGCTGGGCATTCTCCACTTGCTTTCCACAGTTCTCCAGCCGGTACGGCGAGTGTTTGATTGATGAGGAGAAGCCGAGGGAGTATAGGACTTATCTGGATATGGGCTGCTTTAATTGGCTAGTGAACATTAGGCCGGGTTACCTGACTTTCCGGGTGGGGAATCAGTGCTTCATAGAGCCGTATCTACCTTGCCGATTCGCCCGCAAATTCGGTTATGACCAACTTTATGTTGGGAACCCGCGCCAGCAGCTTCGGGCTCATGGAGGTCTGGTGGACGGTCTTCGTGCATGGTTGTGGACCGTGACTGGTTGCACTGGAGCTAGGTTCAGTCTCCCAGGTACTGAGCGACAGTTGAACCTCACTTTCCTGAGCTGCAAGTGGTTGCTAGCAGCTAATAAGACTGTCCGTGTGAAGCCTATCGAAGAGTTGGTGACCGAAGAAGCCTCTCAACTTGATTCTCGTGTTATCCAGGACGGTGCTCGATCACAGAGGGCTCAGGGCAAGACCCGCCGACTTGATGCAGAAGGTCACAGGGCCTTTAGTTCTGCTGGAGAGGCCTCAGGCGGAGACCCTGAAGACTACGAGGCAGATTTGGAGCAAGGTTAGTCACCTATCTTTCTTTTTTCTTGCATTTTCAAATTACTATTTCTGACCACTATTCGTTGTTTCAGGGACAGCGATCAACAGTGACGACGAATTCCGTCCTTTTACCCGGGCCAGACCTTCGATTGCTGTCCGTGCTGATAGGCGGAAAAGATTAGCCCACAAGCCGCCTGCAATTTCACGAGCATCAGAGATGGACTTGGCTGGTGAGGATCCTGTTAGTGACGGAGGTAACGTCTATTCTATAGATCATTTTCTTGATCGTTTAGAACTTCTGGCTCATGCTTTCCCATCCTATGCAGGATATCGTGAGGAAGGCGAGATGAGTCCTGATGATTGTGCATCTCCTGGTGAGCCTGACTCACCGCCCCAGGTAGAAAAGCCTGCAGAGACCGCCCATGTTGGGGAGTCTGTCAATGAAGGACCCAGTTCGGTGATTCCAGGTACATCTTCAAGAGGTAACTTGTCTCTATTGGCCATAGTTTCCTTCCTCCTCCTTCATACTTATATCTTTTTATGTCAGATTTTTCGATTGATGACTTCGATGGGGAGGGCCTGCCTATGGACACTTCTATGTTCAGCTTCATGTATGACTCTCCTCAGATCGATGGCCAGCCGCCTCAGGATATGTTTCCTGAGTCTGTACTCCCTCAGACTCCCGGGAACGGTTATTTTGAAGGTGCGTGCCTCTTCTCAAGCTAACTATAGGACTAGCCAATTCCTTGACTAATGCAACTATAAAATGATGTTTCTGTTTTGTGTCTAACAGGAGCTTTCGCTGAGGCTGACCCTGTTGAGCCGGCTGTGCGACCAACTCCACCAGTCGATGCTGCTACAGTCGTTACATCTCCATCACCCCCAGTGACTCGAGGGGAAGGAGGTATAATTTAATTAACTGAGCAATGCCATTCCTTTCCTCGTTGAAGCTTTTGACGAATTCCTCTTCTTTGTGTAGGGCTTCCTTCTCAGCTTCATGTCCTCGTTAAAGAGCTGTTATCGGGCAATGACCCTGAGAAGATCTTCATCAGCGTAGAAGTCCGCTCTTATTTCTCCTCCCTGAATGCTATAATTGGCAAGCTCCTCCACGACGGACTTTCTCTTCGCCAGTTTAAACCCTACCTTGATTCCAAGGTAAATTTAATAAGGGACATGGGATACCCGGACCTAGCGACGGCTATGGTTGATGACCTTGATCGCTTAGAGCATGAGTTTCAGATGCTTCATGAGCTCCGGGATGCCGGTGCCTCTTCATTTATTGCTGCCGAGTTGGACGCTCGTTTACAGACATGGCGTAGTACTCGGATGGTTGCTGAGCTCGAGGTCCAGGTGCAGCGGGGCCGAATAGATCGAGTTGAGGCTGACCTTGCCACTAGATCATCTTCACTTGATGAGCTTGATTCTCAGATAGATCAGCTCCGGCGAGAACTCCGTGAGAAGGAGGACGCGAAGATGCACGTTCAGCAAGCACATGCTGCTTTATCTGATGAGCTGAAGTCCTTGAAGCAGACACTGGCTGAGACAGAGGAGGATGCTGTGAGGACTTTAGCCGCGAACGAAGAGTCTGTCAGAGCTGAGTTACAGGAGGAGCTTAGGCGAGCTTATGATGAGAAGCTGTCTGAGTTTAGTCAGCAGGTTTTTAGCCATGGGCTTGATGTATGATCTTATTTGCTGTAAACTTTGACATTTGATCCTTTTAGTGGAACTGGTTTTTATCTTTGTCTTTATTATGATTCCTCATTCCGCTTGAAATGATTGACCATAATACTCATAGGATTTTTGGCAAACCCCCAGCCTTCAACGGGTTTGATTAGCCTTTACCGACTACCGTTTGAGTCGGGCTAGCATGCGGATTGTCTAAATCCGTTCCGCATGTAACGTTGTGCTAAGAAAGTGAATTCTCTTAGACTTTGTGCTATGATTTTGAATACATAGGCTTCGTCTTTCTCACGGGAATAGACTACCCGGCGACACGTGTTAGGTGTTGACTTTAGGATTTTTGGCTAACCCCCAGCCTTCAACGGGTTTGATTAGCCTTTACCGACTACCGTTTGAGTCGGGCTAGCATGCGGATTGTCTAAATCCGTTCCGCATGTAACGTTGTGCTAAGGGAATGAACTCCCTTAGACTTCGTGCTATGATGTCGAATACATAGACTTCGCCATTGTTACGGGAATAGGCTACCCGGCAACACGTGTTAGGTGTTGACTTTATCCCTACTTAGGTTTCGGGATAAAATACCCCAGACTGGTCTTCTGGTGTCTTTTTCTACGGCGAAAGACTAAACCGGCGACGCGTGTTAGGCGTCGGCATATCCTTTCTTAGGATTCAGGATGAAATTCCCCACACGTGTAAGGCATGGATTTTGGTGTTATTAATAACAACCTACCACAATGTTGAATATATGGGTGGGTGTTCTTTTTAACGGTTAAGAACTAACCGGCAGCGCAGGTTAAGCGCAGACTTATCCTTGCTTAGGTTTCAGGATAGAATACCCCAGAATCGAACTCTGGTGTCTTTTTCCAAGGAGAAAGACTAAACCGGCGACGCGTGTTAGGCGTCGGCATATCCTTTCTTAGGATTCAGGATGAAATTCCCCATGCGTGTAAGGCATGGATTCTGGTGTTATTAATAACAACCTGTCACAATGTCGAATATGTGAACGGGTGTTCTTTTTAAACGGTTAAGAACTAACCGGCAGCGCGTGTCAGGCGCAGACTTATCCCTGCTTAGGATTCGGGATAAACTTCCTAGGATGAATCCTAAATTGATAAATTTCGGAAAAGATCGATGCGGGAAAGGCAGAATTTTATATTCTATTTCCCGGTCTTCTTTTAGGGTGAAGGCGAACCCGAAAACAAGGAAGGAAGAATTTTATATTCTATTCCCTGATCCTGGAAAGGAAGAATTTTATATTCTATTTCCAGCGAGGAAGAAACTAGAAGTGGGGTGTCCACTCCGAGAATCTGGAAAATTTAGATAAACTTGCCTTTTATAGGATGAGTTATCTAAACTGAAAATGGGTTCTTCGTTTATCGAAGTGGAATTTCAACTTTGGCTATAACCATGGGAAGGCTTGACCAAAGAGAAAAGAAAGGAGTTCTTTCGTTTATCGAAAGGAGACTCCGATCTGAAAGGGGACCTTCTTGTCTATGGAAAGAGTCAAGAAGGTCATATGGACATTTTTTGTGGACCCACTGTCAATTGGAACTGATCAGTGAGGGATTTTGGTGGAGACAATGATTTCGGGTTATCCTCTAAAATATTAAGTGTAATATTCTTCGAGGAACTTCCCGGTAAATGAGTTATCCTGAATGTACTAGGGATAGTACTTTTTCAGGAACTTCCCATTTATTGGCATTAATTGCCTGGCGCCCTCTAGGGAAATCAGACGGTAAGCGCCGTTTGAATAGACTGTGTCTATCACAAACGGTCCTTCCCATTTGGGTTCAAATTTACCTTTCTTCTTGGAGGTGAGAATTATTGGTCGGCGAGCAGCGAGGACCAGATCTCCTTCCTTGAAGCTTCTCTGTCGGACTCTTTTGTTAAAAGCCCTTGACATCCTGGCTTGGTAAAACTCGATGTGTTGTTGAGCCTCCAAACGCTTTTCATCCAGCCTCTCGAGCTCTTCGAGACGCTTCTGATGTTGTTCTTCGGTCGTCATCTCCGTTGCGAGAGCGATCCGAAGGGAGGGAATTTGAATTTCCAAAGGTAGCACCGCTTCGCATCCATATACTAACGAGTACGGAGTAGCTCCCGTAGGAGTGCGTATGGTGGTGCGATAAGCCCAGAGTGCCTCCCCAAGTTTATCGTCCCAGTCTCGTTTGTTGGTCTTCACGAGCTTAGACAGGATCTTAATGATCGTCTTATTGAAAGCTTCAGCTAATCCGTTTGCAGCTGGATAATACGCTGTTGATGATACATCCTCGATCTTGAATTTATCACAAAACCTGATGAAAGCGTTGCTTATGAACTGTGGACCGTTATCGTGGATGATCCGTCTCGGCACGCCGTGTCGGTATATGACATGATGCTTGATGAAGTTGATGACGTTGTTTGTCTTCACTTCCTTAAGCGGAATCGCCTCAGCCCACTTTGAAAAGTAGTCAGTGATAGCGAGAATAAACCGATCACCTTTGACTGAAGGGGGAAAAATTGGACCGACAATGTCCATACCCCAAGTCTCGAATGGCCAGGATGTGGTTGATGTGTGTAATCGTTCTGGCGGTTGGTGCATATAATTTGCATGCACTTGACAGGCGTGACATTCTCGTGCATATTCGATTGCGTCACGTACCATTGTTGGCCAATAATATCCCATTCTTCTGATTCGATCATATAGCTTGGGACCAGGTTGATGCGCACCGCATTCTCCTTCGTGCGCTTCCTTAAGCACTTCTTTTGCTTCTTCGTTCGAAAGGCATCGGAGGAGCAAATCGTCATACCCCCGGCGGTATAACGTACGGGTCTCGATATTGTAAAAGAACCGTGGTGCTCTTCGGCGAATAGATTCTTTTTCTTTTACATCCTCCGGCAAGATGCCATATTGGACGTAGTCAATGATAGGAAAGCGCCAATCTCGGGACTCAGACCCGATTTGAGTTGAGTTCACCTCCTTGGTGTTTGGGCCCCTATCATCTTCTTCTTCATCGGTACCCATATTGTATAGGGGTACGAAGAGTTGATGCGATCTTACTGTGACTAGCAACTCTGTTTCAGGCGGTCGTGCGAGGGACACTGCTAGTGCCGCCAGTGCATCTGCATAAGCGTTCTGGAGGCGAGGGATGTATTCAATGAAGAATTCCTCAAAGGATTCCGCCATTTTGATGGCCTCCTGGTGATACGGTATCAGGTCTTGGTTCCTGACTTCATACTCTCCACGGACTTGGTTGACTATTAGCTGCGAATCTCCGAAAGCTTCAAGATATTCGGCCACCGAGCCACCTCAGGGTGGCTCGGCCTTGGCCGAGCCACCTTGAGGTGGCTCGGCCACCGAGCCACCTCAAGGTGGCTCGGCTAAGGCCGAGCCGCCTTGAGGTGGCTCGGCTTTGGCCGAGCCCCCGCGGGCGGTGTTTTCCGACTTTTTCGAGTCGTTTTCCGTTGTTTCTGGTTCTGTCCGTGATTCGGTTGATTGAGACTCTGATTGGTTGATCTGATTTGGCAGTAAGTTGGATTCCTGATTTGGCAGTAAATCCGCTTCTGAGTTCGAGTCCGAAATTGATCTTGATTCGATCGTGATTCGTCCGAGTCCGCTCTCGGTTGGATGACTCGTTGATTCCTCAACTCATTAGCTTGATTTTGCACGCGGGTGGATTCATTCCGTCGCTTCCGTGCGATTCGTCGATCTACCCGAGATACTCACTGGTGTCTCGGCCAGGCCGAGACACCCACGGGTGTCCGCAGACCCAAAAATCAGATTTTGGCAGTTTAAAGTCGTTTTTCAATCGTTAACCATATGAATTTGTTTTAACTAATCTGATATTATCCATGAACGTGGTTAAGTGGTTACAACTAAAGATAAGATCGAATCGATCATTCTTATCCAAAAACAGGGGTCCCTAAGCCTATAAATACAGTCCTAGGGCCTTCATTTTTTAAAGATCTGGAATTCTCGAGCGTTGGCGAAGCTCTGCCAAACTGAGGTCTGAAGAGCCACGAATTTCAGAGAGGAGGAGGAGATATCAGCGAATTCTTCGGCATAAAGAAGAGGAGTTCGTCAGATCTGCAGCCCGGTTCCTTCCCTTGAGATTGCCTCGTTGCAGTAATCTCGAGAAGAGTGATTATCTCGCTGTTGCCGAGATAATTGCTTCGATTTCTAGATTCCTTCGCAAATCAACGAAGCTCCAGATCTGATTTGATCGTTTGGTGGTCTACGGATATCAACGTCCCCGTCACAGGCAAAGATCCCACGCAAGCAGCGGACGATAAACACCCGTTGTGTTTATTTGAAGGAGATTGTAATTTTACTTTCATTGTGTAATGGTCTTATAAAAAGACTGATCTTTTTTGAACTTGTTATAACGACTGAAGTTGTAATAAGTTATACAATGAAGAAATCGATTTCCCACCCAAACAAGCTGGCGACCACAGTGGGAGCCAACAGTCTCGTCACCGAGGCTGTCGTGCCGTAGCCGACGATCAAGATCCTCGTGGCTGAAGAGGTCGAATATGAGTTCGACCAACAAAAGTTCAAGGAGTACGTCTCCTCCTCCTCCTTTAGATCCGCCTCTCCTCGCAAGCGCAGGAGGGTCTCCTTCGCCCGAAAGATCCGCTGGTCTTCAGATCTGAAGACTCAAGAAGGTGAATTCCCTGCTACCATTGCCGCAGCCACACCTCACAACAATCCGTCGACGTCCAATGAGACCAGATCTGTAGATCTAAACTCCTCCGTGATCAAGGAGTTAACTGCTGAAGGCGCGCTAACTCTATCAAGTAGAGCACGTCAAAGGCAACGCCAACGCCTCACGTGCCAATTCGCTAAGGCTTTGGATCTGGTGGACGGACTCCATTACCAAGCAGATCTGGAGTTCAGAAAGCGCCAAGTGGCTAAGCCATCTCCACAGCAAGCTTCGTGAACCTCCTCCCAACCACCTACTAACGAATGTGTTCATGTCAAACGGAACCGTTCCACTCTTGAGAAGCGCATTCAGAAGCATCGCGCACTTCTTGTGCATGCCCAGATCCTTGTGCGAAAAGCACAAGAAAATACAAAAGGAAGAGGTGGTTAAGAGATCACCGAGATCCAAACAAATTTGGATGCCAAAGGCCAAATCAACGCCTAAGGCCAAAGCAAGCAACATTGCTCCCCACCTTTCGTCAACTTCGGATCCCGCTCTTATTGCTCCCACACATTCGGTGAAGCCCAACGATAGCGTGGATCTCTCAAAATTTGGAATTCTATTGAAGGAAAGCTTGGGTCCATTACACGAAGATCAAGGCAAAGTGCCTGTTAAGGAACGCTTGGGACCGTTGAAGGAACCCCGAGCAACCATCCGGACTGGGGGTCGTATGCGACCTCCTAACAAGTTGATTCCCGTAATTACCCGTGGGGGGTGCCTGCACAAAACCAGGAGCCCGTTAAAATTTCACCCTCACACGGGTGTGATTCCAAACGTGGGAGCCCGTTAAAATTTCACCCTCACACGGGTGTGATTCCAAACGTGTGACTCCTGCTAAAGCTAATAAAGCACTACCTATTCAGAAGAAGACGCGCCACGTGTGACTCCTGCTAAAGCTAATAAAGCACTACCTATTCAGAAGAAGACGCGCCGAACAAACAACAGCTTTCCACTTGAGGAATCAAACCAATAGCCGATAGGTTACTCTGACCGCAACGTCGATGAGTTGTACTATTGGGCTGGGGGTACTAATAAATCTTGAAAGAGAAGTACTCGAGAATCGGACTTTCACTATCCGCGTACCAAAATTATCAGGACAGTATTATCAGAGTGTAGCTACCCCAAGATCGCTCCACAGAGGGTCTCGGTATTTGAAAAGATCTTCACCAGAACATCCAAGTCCAAGCCAAGGCGTTTCTATAGAAAAAGATCAGTTGCGCAAGATGACGAACTCCCAGAGGTCACCATCAATATGGTCGATAAAGGGAAATCAACGCGAAGTTTTAGTCCCCGTCATTTTTCGGACGTATCCCAACGTATAACTCGATTGCATGCGGGAACTACTAGGCGTAGGGACTATCAGAGGATGAATAACAAATTATCCTAATATGATGAAGCATCAGATGCGAACTCTGCCATCGCTTCTGACAATACGGTGTCCAGCATAGGATGATCTCGTGAGGCGTTCATGATCAACGCTGAACAAATGACCAAAATCATTGAGGATGCTTTGGCTAGGCAAAAAGAGAACTTTAAGTTCGAATTGGAAATGGCCATGATACAGATGAAGGAAGAGCATGACCAACAAATTCGGGCTCTGTCCAATCAATTCGGTGAATCCAGCCATCGCAACCTTGCTAACCAAGCAGGTAGCGATTCAGATGTGGATGAACGTATCAATGCTGAGAATCCTCCTATTGACCAAAACACTGGGGATGGCCCTACTGAAGACAACAATACTGGGGGTAGTCCCACTGAAGATGACAATGTTGCGCATTATTCCTCTCGGAAATTGTCCAAAACAGGATATAGACGAGTACGAAAAGATGAAGGATCTCGAAAGCAAAATCGATGCTCTGATGTCTGCTCGAGAAGTGAAGAATACCAGGATTCTATGTCCTTACCCAAGAGAGTGGGATTCGATCCCGTATCCGGTAAAGTTCAACCTGATCAACTTCACACTGTTCGATGGGAAGGGCTCGCCCACTCAACATTTGATCTATTTCAAATCTCACTTGGGCACGATTTTTGGCAACGATGCCTTGACGGTCCAGTCATTCGTTGGCACCCTCCGTGGGCCTGCTTTCAATTGGTACTGCTGTCTTAAGCCTGGTAACATCAACAGCTAGGACGATATGGAGAGCTCGTTCCTCGGTAACTTCTTTAATGATGATGCCGAGATATCCATCAGGATACTCTTCGAGGAGAAGCAGGAGGACGGGGAAACGGTCGACGACTTCGTCAAGCGCTTCCGGAATAAGACGATGAACTGCCAAGATCCGATCACAGAGGACTTCATCCTCCAAACATGCCATAACAACCTCTCTTTGGACGTGTTGGAAGTTATGGGAGTAGCACCATCCAACACCTGAAAAGAGTTAAAAGTACACGGAGAGCAGGCCGAACGCTTTCTTCGAAGGAAGAAGGCCGAGAGGAGCCAACCGAAGGCTAATCCTCTGAAATTGAACTTCGTCTCCCATGGTAAGGATAAGGCACCTACAGCAGTTATTGACGTTAATCAGACGTCACAACAACAATCCCGAAGACAGCAAAAGATTTCAGATCCAAGACTCCAAAAGGAGTACTTCTTCAAGGACGAAGACGTTCCAGTGATTTTTGAGTCCCTCCTTGAAAATAACAAGATCAAGCTACCACCTATCGCAGATCAGGAGGAAGCTGACAATATTACGGGTCCGAAGTACTATGCGTACCACAGGAGGATCCTTCATCCTACCAAGGCTTGCTTCGCTCTCAAGAATAGATTCTAAACCTTGGTTGAAGCCGGCGTCATAACGCTCAATTAAGTCGAACGAACACTCAGAAGAGTATATGAGTATAAACTGCTTCTCAATCCTCCAATCGGTATATGAGGTTAAACTGCTCCCTGGTACTCTAATAGGTATATGAGTCTAAACCATTTCCTACCTTCGACGGGAAGTTCCTGGAGAATTTTATACATAATATTCTTAAGGATAACCCGGTCATCCAACTAAGTTTAATATTAGACCTAGTTTTGCAAAAAAGCTGGGTGTGGGTAATTTATGTAACAGGAAGTTCTCGAAAGAATTCTATGTTCGCGGGGAAAATTGCTTTCATTGAAATCATTGTTCTCATCAGCAACAGTTTATCGGTTACAAAAGATCCGGTCTTTTTATAAGATCCGGTTACAACAAAATCAAAGAAAGAAAAAAGATTACAACTTTCCTTTGTTCGAACAAATCGCAAGATCTTGTTTTGCGGTCTCTTGCTTGTGTGGGTTCTTTGCCTGCGCCGGGGTTAATCCATGGACCACTGTCATGCCCCGCTTCCCAAAATACACGGGAATCGGAACGTGAACAAGCCCGCGACGTATTATATTGAGAAGAAATATACACTATCATTTTTTTTTCTCTTTTCTTTTTTTTCTTTTCTTCTCAATCCAATACGCTAAGCGTCTGGAAATAAATACAATACGAAGTCACAGGTCCCCAATCACAGATAGCAAGAATATAATGAACAACACAGAATAAGATAGTACATATCACAAATGAATATCATCCAAGACATAATGATACGGGTCAAACATGCCCTTATACAAAACGATCTGAATGAAATACTGGAAAGTATAATATACATCGATCAACAGAAGTAGAAAGAACTACAAAAGTAAACTAAGGACCAACAGATAATAAAAAAGATGACTAAGCTTCGGCTTCTTCTTCTGCTACGTCTGCAAGGTACTCCTACTGAGAATCATCTGGCTCTTCGGCTTCTTCTTCTGCTACGTCTGCAAGGTACTCCTACTGAGAATCATCTGGCTCCTGGCGTATCTCCCAGCTAGACATGTTCTTCCTCTAAATCTGACGTACACCAGAGAAAACATGTGTACGTCAGGTGCATGACGCACGGCAAGTCCCGACCCCACAAAGAAAATAGAACGAACGAAAATCCAATGCGAAAAACGATACGATAACAGAAACAACAAAAGAACGTACAACTGAAATCCATAAATCAACATGAAAACACTACTAAATCATGATAACATACCATAAATCAACATGAAAACACTACTAAATCATGATAACATAAAGCATCCAAAATCGATCAGGTAACGATGTCATGCAGCTAGCGATCAGTCAAATCATCCAAGTCACAAGGGCATACAATAGATGGAATTAACATTTAAAAATATACAACTCGAGACGTAGTACGTCGAGCGAAATAATCCAAACAAGGAAACCCTCATGTATATACCATATGTCTCGAATTGTAAATAATTAAATATTAATCTCGATCTATATATGAAAAGAAAACAACTAGTCATCCTATCACAACTCACTGGTTCACATCTCACTAGAGTCAAGGTTCATATTCTCGGATAATCGATTGTTCACCAAATCATTTACGTACAACTTTTCACTACCCCCCTCAGACCCACGCCAGCGCTACACAGGAATATCACTGGTGCGAGCCTGGAAATAATCAATAATCAGAATATCATATCATCTCAGACCCACCCCAACGCTACACAGGAATTTCGTTGGTGCGAGCCTGAAAATAATCAACAATCACATATCACAACACCTCAGACCCACCCCAACGCTACACAGGAATTTCGTTGGTGCGAGCCTGGAAATAATCAACAATCACATATCACAACACCTCAGACCCACCCCAACGCTACATAGGAATTTCGTTGGTGCGAGCCTGGAAATAATCAACAATACCACACATCACAACTCCTCGGACCCACCCCAGTGACTACACAAACTTCACCAGCGCGAGCCCGGAATATACATCAACAATCACATATCACAACTCCTTGGACCCACCCCGGTGACTACACAAACTTCACCAGCACGAGCCCGGAATATACATCAACAATCACAACCGCTCACTTGGACCAAGACTTCTCACCCCAATTCTCGTAATTCCAGGTCAACTACACACAAGATTCTAGATCCTAACGGTATCATACAGGTCACTATAGTCATAAACTCCTAATGATTCTCAATCACAACATGGAGCAATCAATCAATGCAACTAATCATGTGTAATAATATCATAATATTTCAGATAATCAAAATAAGAATTATAAATCATAAACAGCAGCTACATAATCAGAAAATAATCTTTTTCTAAATTAATTCATTTTAAATTATTTTGCTTAACAATTAATCTAAACTACTTCATTTTCCAAAATAAATTCTTTTAAATTATTTTAATTATCTAAAAATGATTCTAATGCCGAACTAAATTCTTTTAATTCATTACAATTATTCTGAAAATATCATTTATCACATATCCATTATGTAAATCAATATTGTTCACCAAACAACCCACGCAGATAAATACGACACAATTAAACTATATGCAAATAATTCATAAAAAAAATGTAAATAATCAAACTACGAAACAGGAGAGCGGGATCTTGCCTCGATGCAGATCGGATCCGACGTGAGAAGCGGGGTTCGGCGACTCGGCTAATGGCGGCGACTCGACGGCTGAACGGCGACGGGGCGACGCGGGTCTGGCCGGCCGGCGGTCAGAGCTCGGGTGCAGCGGCGAACAGCGGCTCGACGGAGGGGCTGGAGGCGAGGAGGGGCTGCAGGCGGCCGGATCTGGCTGGCGGTGGCCTCTAAGGTGCTGGCGGAGGCCGAACGGCGGAGGAGGAGCAACGGAACGGCCGGCT
This sequence comes from Asparagus officinalis, assembly GCF_001876935.1. Taxonomy (NCBI): domain Eukaryota; kingdom Viridiplantae; phylum Streptophyta; class Magnoliopsida; order Asparagales; family Asparagaceae; genus Asparagus; species Asparagus officinalis. The sequence goes on along the minus strand of NW_017972381.1, from coordinate 82,142 downwards.
CGAGGGCTGGGCGGCTGGATCGTTGAGGCTGGTGCGGGTCTGGACGGCCGGCGGCGGGTCGAGTTCGTCGGAGCGGGGAGGTGAGGGGGTCCGGCGCGGGTCGATCGCGGGTGGCTTGGCGTTCGGTGTTTGCGAGGAAGAGAAGAAAGAAAAAGTAGTTTTCTTTTTTCTTTTTTTTTTGCTGAACTCATGGAGAGAGCACGAGAGTGTACGGGTGCAGAGAAAAAGAAGGAATTGTTTATTTTTTATGTAAGGGAGAGGAAGAGGGATATGGCACTGATTTGGGTGTTGGTTTGGAAAGAATTCAAAAGATGGGAGTGAATTAGGGGATTAGATTGAGAAATAAATTATGGGGAAAAATATGAAGGAATTTCAAATTCAAATGAGAAAAAAATAAGAGAGGGAAAATTCGAAAATTCCATCATAATTTCTGAATTATATTAATAATTAATAATCAACCAAAAATCTTTTTATTAATTTTTATATACTAATGTACTATACTCAAGTTTACATTTAATAATAACAAGGTCATTAATAATATCATTCACCAAATGATTATATATAAAAGAATCACTAACCATAAATTTAATTATTTAGCAGAATTAAAAAATACAAGACTATATTATTTTATTATTTTAGTTATTTGAAACTCAGAAATCCGAAATTAGTAAAAATATAATAAAATATAATATAATATTTTAAATACGTAGAATAAATTTATTTTAAATACGTATCAAAATTTACGGTTGTTACAACCACCGTTGCGATCTTGATCGATCGGATCTACACGGTATGATGGGGGTTATTTCACGAAGGAAATAACAGCCGAGGGGATTATTTCACCAAGGAAATAATAGCCCTAAGTAATCGAAATCGACCAAGCGAAATCGATACTCTTCTCGGGATCAAAAACCAAGTTTTGATCCGGAGGATGACCGTGTAGATCTCAGATATGATCTCTCTCGAACTCCTGCCTTATTTGGCGTGGATGATCGCCAAGAACCAGATCTGAAAAGTCCGAGTCTTCAAAGATCCAAAGCTCCAACCTTTTTTAGTCTTGAGCCTTTAATCCAGCAGAGTTTCCCCTCCAAAAATCCAACCTTTGCAACAATGAGCCTTCCTTCTCTATTTATAGGCATTTCAATCCAGATCTGGGCTCAGATCTGGGCCCAGATCTGGGTGGCTCGGCGAGGTGGCTCGCAGCCATGCGAGCCAGTTCGTACTATCTCGGGTGTTTTGGCTCTAACTCTCTTGTCCGATCTCGGAATGGGGTGACTCAAGATGCGTTGGAAAGCTGACGAAAAGACCTACAATTTTTGTGTTTTGAGTTTCTTCAGAATCAAATCACAACATGGCCGAAATATCACTTTTTGTACGAGCCACCATTTGGTGACTCGCATGGGTGCGAGTCACCATTTGGTGGCTCGCAGCCATGCGGCCAGGTCGTTACTACCTCGGGTGTTTTGGCTCTAACTCTCTTGTCCGATCTCAGAATGAGGTGATTCAAGATGCGTTGGAAAGCTGACGAAAAGACCTACAACTTCCAATAGCCAAGCCACACATGATATGTGCGAGTCACACATGGTGTTTCTCCCCTTTTGGATGAAACACAACTCCTAGCTGCGTTGTCTTTTGCCATTTCGTGTGTTACGTTGACTCGTACGCTTCACTGACTTGCATCATAAATTTTGTTAAGTTGGAGGTGAATGGTGAATGTGTTGGCCACTTGGTGGTGGCCGGTGAGCACGCAGGCCATCTAGCGTTGGCCGTTTTGTTTCATGCATTGGTCGGCGTCAGATAATTCGGATAACGACGTTTGTCATCTTCTTTCCGTCTCGAGCTGTGTGTGGATACCTATAGGAATTTTTTGACGCCTACACATACCCTCTCCAAAGTATTTCAGACTCATACTTTTATAGAGGAGTCTGGAATGCTTTGGATGTGATAGTCCCAACCTTCAGTCGGTGTGAAAGGACCTGGCTTTGGATGTGATAGTCCCAACCTTCAGTCGGTGTGAAAGGACCTGTAAACTGCTTCAATTCTTAACTGCTTCAGCCTTTAGTCTATTCGGTGTTTTGTCGAATAAATAAAGTTCTTCCGGTGCTGCGTTTATCGTCTGACCGTTATCGAAATCTTGGATTGAAGTTGATGTGTAAGTTTCTGAATTTAGCTCTTATCGTTGAGTTGACTTTAAACTGATCATCTTCGTCGGGAATTCTGATTGTAATTGAACTCCTTGGAATCATCTTTTGCCTTATTTTGGCGAAATTGCTGATGCATTGAGCGACATCGACCTTTACTGTAACGCGTTGTCCGGCGATTGATTTTAGTTGTAACGAGTTGACCGGCGATTGACACAGTTTATACTCGTACGTTTGCTGGAGTCTCCACAGTTTAAGCTCTTAAGGCGTTGGAGCGTGGCGGTCCTAAATATTGGGCTGCAGGACCAACTATTAAAGCTGATTCATCTGCACGTGTGGATCTTATCCCGAATTTGTTGGATGTCTAAGTCACGAGACCAACTAATGGGGCTGGTGCGTCAGTGACTTTCGCATATATAGGATTTTTGGCAAACCCTCAGCCATCAACGGGTTTGATGCACCTTTACCGACTACCGTTTGAGTCGGGCTAGCATGCGGATTGTTTAAGTCCGTTCCGCATGTGACGTTATGCTAAAAGAGTGAATTCTCTGAGACTTTGTGCTATGAATACGTAGACTTCGTCTTTCTCCTGTGAAAAGACTAAACAGCAACGTGTATCAGACGTTGACTTAGGATTTTTGGCAAATCCTCAGCCCTCAACGGATTTGACATGCTTTTACCGATTACCGTTTGAATCGGGCTTACATGCGGATTGTCTTAAGTCCGTTCCGCATGTGACGTTGTGCTAAAGGAATGAACTCCCTTAGACTTGATGCTACGACTTCGAATACGTAGACTTCGTCTTTCTCACGGGAATAGACTACCCGGCGACGCGTGTTAGGCGTTGACTTTAGGATTTTTGGCTAACCCCAAGCCTTTAACGGATTTGATTAGCCTTTACCGACTACCGTTTGAGTCGGGCTAGCATGCGGATTGACGAAATCCGTTCCGCATGTAACGTTGTGCTAAGAGAGTGAATTCTCTTAGACTTTGTGCTATGATGTTGAATACATAGGCTTCGCCATTGTTACGGGAATAGGCTACCCGGCAACGTGTATTAGACGTTGACTTATCCCTACTTAGGCTTCGGGATAAAAATACCCCAGACTGGTATTCTGGTGTCTTTTTCAATCGGTAAAAGACTATCGAGAGGAGATTTTGACTGTGGCCCTAACTGTACGAAGGTTTGACCCAGTATGAGTTTGAGATGACCCTAACTGTCGGAAGGTTTGATCACTCGATTTGAAAGTGGACCTCTCGTTCATTGGAGGAATCGAGAGGGGATTTTGGTTTTGGTCCTAACTGTAGGAAGGTTTGACCAAGCAGGAGTTTGAGATGACCCTAACTGTCGGAAGGTTTGATCACTCGATTTGAAAGTGGACCTCTCGTTCATTGGAGGAATCGAGAGGGGATTTTGGTTTTGGTCCTAACTGTAGGAAGGTTTGACCAAGTGGGAGTTTGAGGTGATCCTAACTATAGGAAGGTTTGATCACTCGATTTGAAAGTGGACCTCTCGTTCATTGGAGGAATCGAGAGGGGATTTTGGTTTTGGTCCTAACTGTAGGAAGGTTTGACCGAATGGGAGGTTTAAGACGATCCTAACTGTAGGAAGGTTTGATCGCTCAATTTATGTGCCTCTCGTTCATTGAAGGAATCGAGAGGGGATTTTGGTTGTGGCCCTAACTTTTATAAGTTTGACCTGAAAGCAAAGGGAGTGGAATACAAGTAGCAGTAGAAATACTGGTTTGTACTGGCCACTAGATGAAGGGTTTTGATGTTAAGTAATCAGGACTTAACACGTCAAGCATTGACTTGATCAGTGGGGGATTTTTGTGAGGAAAGATTAATCTGTCAAAAGGATCGAATCTCGTCTCAACAAGATAACTCATGAGAATTAGTGAATTTGATAACAATAATGGAAAACATTCCGACATTTAGAGTTTAAATGTGGATGTTTTACTTATCACTTTTATAGTGATTGGGTTATCCCTAAGAATATCACCCGTGGTATTCTTTCGGGAACTTCCCGATACATGAATAATCCACCCCCAGCTTCCCTTTTGGAACTGGGTCCGACATTGTACTCAGTTACATGACCGGGTTATCCTTAAGAATATTACATATAAAAATTATCCAGGAACTTCCCGAGAAAGAAATGAAATAGTTTAGACTCATATACATGTTGGAGTACGAGAAAGAAATGAAATAGTTTAGACTCATATACATGTTGGAGTATCAGGGAGCAGTTTAACCTCTTATACCGGTCGGAGGATTGAGAAGCAGTTTATACTCTTATACTTGTCGGAGTCTAGAAAGGAGCAGTTTATACTCTTATACTTATCGGAGTGTTGTCGTTCTCAATTGGCTTACCTAAGCGTTATAACGCCGGCTTCAACCAAGGTTTGAATGCTATTCTTTAAAGTAAAGCACGCCTTGGTGGGATGAAGGATCCTCCTGTGGTACGCGCAGTACTTTGGATCTGCAGTATTGTCAGCTTCCTCCTGATTTGTGATAGGTGGTAGCTTGATCTTGTTGTTTTCAAGGAGGGATTCGAAGATGGCTGTAACGTCTTCTCGGGATTGCTGTTGTGACGTTTGATTAGCACCACCAGTAGCTGCAGGTGTTTTTCCCTTCCCACGGGAGGCGAAGTTTGAGTTCGGAAGATTCGCCGTCGGTTGGCTCCTCTCGGCTTTCTTCCTTCGGAGGAAGCGTTCGGCTTGCTCTCCTCGAACCTTCAAATCCTTCCATGTTTGGGATGGTGCTGTCCCCATTACTTCCAACACGTCCAATGTGAGGTTATTGTGGTAAGTCTGGAGAATGAACTCCTCAGTGATCGGGTCCCGACAGTTCATCGCCTTGTTCTGGAACCTTTTGACGAAGGTATCAACCAATTCCCCGTCTTTTTGTTTCTCGTCAAGCAACGACCCGATGGATATCTCGGTGTCATCGTCGAAGAAGTTGGTGAGGAATTTAGTCTCCATGTCGTCCCAGCTATTCACACTTCCTTGTTTGAGGCGGCGATACCAATCGAAGGTGGCTCCACGAAGAGTGCCAACGAAGGACCGTACCATCAGAGGCTCATTACCAGAGATAACCCCTAGGTATGATTTAAAGTAAATTAAATGCTGAGTGGGTAAACCCTTCCCATCAAACGGCGTGAAGTTAATTAGATTGAACTTCGCCGGATAAGGGATTGATTCATATTCTCTTGGGTATGGACAAGGAATGCCCGTCTTCTTCATCTCTTGAGCGGAAATCAACGTATTGATTTTGCTCTCGAGGTTTTTAATCTTCAAACTTTCACCTGTGTTTTCGCTAGCATTCTCGTTACCACCCCGTGCATTGACGGGAGGATTATTGGCATTATGAGCTTCATTCACACCTGTGTCCTCATCTTCCTGATTAAGCTGGTTATGACGACTTGGTTTGCCTTGTTGGTTTGTCAGTGCTTGGATTTGTTGGTCATGCATTTCTCTCATATTCTGTATGGCCATCTGCATTTCGAACCTGAAGCTCTCCTGTTGTTTAGCCATGGCTTCTTCGAGCATCTTGGCAACTTGTTCCGCACTTATCATAAGTGACTCGCGGGGTTGTCCCTCGCTGGATACCGTATTATCTGATGCGACCGCCGAGCCGGCATCCGATCATCCATCTTCTGAAGGTAATCTTGTCCGAATCCTACCATAAGTTGCTCGTATGATGGCTCCAGACTGCAGACGTGTTACACACCGGGGTGCTTCCGGAATCTACTTGGGATTATCCTGTGTCGATTTCCCTTTGCTAGTCAATATTAGTGGTGACCCTCGGAAATTCTCCATCTTCAACTACCGTTCTTCTTTGTCGGAAATGCCTAGGCCTTGGTTTTGGCGTTTCGGTACTGAGCCTTTCGAAAACCGAAATTCTTTCGGGGACTGTCTTGATATAGTTGCACTCAGACAATACTGCCCGAATGAGTTTGGAACAGGGGCATTGAGTTTCTAGTCCTCGAGGACTCCTTTTCCTGGTTTTCCTCGTACTCCCAATACGATAGTACAACTCGTCGGCTTGAAGGTCGGAGTAACTTATCGTGTGTTGGCACGACTTCTCAGGTATAAAGCTATCGTCATCAGATTACAATGTTTCCTTCTAAGGATGAACTGCCTTCCTTGGGCTTTCAAGAGTCACGCGCCTCGAAACATGCCTTTGTGGGCGTGAGTTCTCGGCGGGCTCCTGGACTTCAATGCGCAAATTGGTGGCGACTCCCAGCATGTTGAGTCGTTCGGGGCTTCTTTATCGGGCCCAAACGTTCTCGAACTGGAGCTTTGCATCCCTCATCGTGAAGTGGACCGAGGCGCTCCAAAACTGATTTCTTTCTTCGGGATGATTCTGCGGTATCTCCCGGAGTAGCTATGGGAATTATCGGCTATTTAGGTTGGTTCGCCAGAGGTTGAACTTACGTTGAAGGCTGCTTAGCCTGAATCGCCGCTTCAGACTTTGGCCTCCATACCTGGCGGATTGGTGGCGGCTTCTTGGCCACTTCCTTCTGCAGTCTTCTGCGGGCTTCTTGGACTTGAGCCCGTGCTTGCGCTGACAGTGCGCGGCGCTTGTGAATGCGCTCATCAAGTGTTGAATGATTCCATTTAACACGGATCCATTCATTCGTTGGCGGCTTGGAGGAGCTGCCATTCATTGTTTGTTGAGGCTGTTTGCCTCTCCTACTCTTCAGTTCCGCGTTATAGCGGATTCCGTCAGTGGACTCCATTGCCTTCGTGAATTAACGCGCCAGGCGTTGACGTCTCCTCTGGCGGGCTCTCTTTGAGAGAGTCACTACGCCCTCAGCAGCGGAGGCATTGGCGAGAACAGATTTGACCTGGTTGGAGCTCGGTGGAGCTTCACCCGATGCAACTTTGGCATCAATTGGGGTGATATCTTCGTTGGTGTTCTGCACTTCTTCGTACCAACGGACTTTTCTCCTGGATGAGAACTTCTTGGACTTGAGGGGGGAGGTGGATCCGGGCGAGGATGACAGATACTCCTCGAACTTTTGTTGGTCGAATTCATACTCGACCTCCTTCTCGACCGGGATTGAGATCCGCGGCTGCGACGTAACGATCTCGGCAGTGAGATTGGTGGCTCCCACTGTGGTCGCCAGATTGTTCGCGGGGAAAATTGCTTTCATTGAAGTCATTGTTCTCTTCAGCAACAGTTTATCGGTTATAAAAGATCCGGTCTTTTTATAAGATCCGGTTACAACAAAATCAAAGAAAGAAAAAAGATTACAACTTTCCTTTGTTCGAACAAATCGCAAGATCCTGTTTTGCGGTCTCTTGCTTGTGTGGGTTCTTTGCCTGCGCCGGGGTTAATCCATGGACCACCGCACGATCTTGATCCGGTCGGATCTACACGGTATGACAGGTGCTATTTCACGGAGGAAATAATAGCCGAGAGGATTATTTCACCAAGGAAATAATAGCCCTAAGTAATCGAAATCGACCAAGCGAAATCGATACTCTTCTCGGGATCAAAAACCAAGTTTTGATCCGGAGGATGACCGTGTAGATCTCAGATATGATCTCTCTCGAACTCCTGCCTTATTTGGCGTGGATGATCGCCAAGAACCAGATCTGAAAAGTCCGAGTCTTCAAAGATCCAAAGCTCCAACCTTTTGAGGATGACCGTGTAGATCTCAGATCTGATCTCTCTCGAACTCCTGCCTTATTTGGCATGGATGATCGCCAAGAACCAGATCTGAAAAGTCCGAGTCTTCAAAGATCCAAAGCTCCAACCTTTTTTAGTCTTGAGCCTTTAATCCAGCAGAGTTTCCCCTCCAAAAATCCAACATTTACAACAATGAGCCTTCCTTCTCTATTTATAGGCATTTCAATCCAGATCTGGGCTCAGATCTGGTCCCAGATCTGGGCCCAGATCTGAGCCCAGATCTGGATTGAGAGTTCGTACTATCTCGGGTGTTTTGGCTCTAACTCTCTCGTCCGATCTCGGAATGAGGTGATTCAAGATGCGTTGGAAAGCTGATAAAAAGTCCTACAATTTTTGTGTTTTGAGTTTCTTCAGAATCAAATCACAACATGACCGAAATATCACTTTTTGTGCGAGCCACCATTTGGTGACTCGCATGGGTGCGAGTCACCATTTGGTGGCTCGCAGCCATGCGAACCAGTTCGTACTACCTCGGGTGTTTTGGCTCTAACTCTCTCGTCCGATCTCGGAATGAGGTGATTCAAGATGCGTTGGAAAACTGACGAAAAGACCTACAACTTCCAATAGCCAAGACACACATGATATGTGCGAGTCACACATGGTGTTTCTCCCCTTTTGGGTGAAACACAACTCCTAGCTGCGTTGTCTTTTGCCATTTCGTGTGTTACGTTGACTCGTACGCTTCACCGACTTGCATCATAAATTTTTTTAAGTTGGAGGTGAATGGTGAATGTGTTGGCCACTTGGTGGTGGCCGGTGAGCACGCGGGCCATCTAGCGTTGGCCGTTTTGTTTCATGCATTGGTCGGCGTCAGATAATTCGGATAACGACGTTCGTCATCTTTTTTCCGTCTCGAGCTGTGTGTGGATACCTATAGGCATTTTTCGACGCCTACAGACTATGTTTTCACCTTCGGCACCTAGACTCATTTTGGATTTTGGTGATTCTTTGACCACCTCTTTCCTCTTCATGCCTTGTGTCTTTCGCACAAAGGCACGCCCGCGTGCGGCACGTGCGCGTCGCTTTTGGATGTGCTCCTACAAGATTGAACGATTCCTTTTGACAAGGATCAATTCTTCCGTCAATGGCTTGGAGGATTTGTCAGCAACTTGCCGTTGAGGCGGTTGGATTAAATAACACTTCCCAGACTCCAAATCTGTATAGTAGAAAACTACCGAATAAATAAAGTTCTTCCGGTGCTGCGTTTATCGTCTGACCGTTGTCGAAATCTTGGATTGAAGTTGATGTGTAAGTTTCTGAATTTAGCTCTTATCGTTGAGTTGACTTTAAACTGATCATCTTCGTCGCGAATTCTGATTGTAATTGAACTCCTTGGAATCATCTTTTGCCTTATTTTGGCGAAATTGCTGATGCATTGAGCGACATCGACCTTTACTGTTGAGTTGACTTTGAACTGATCATCTTCGTCGGGAATTCTGATTGTAATTGAACTCCTTGGAATCATCTTTTGCCTTATTTTGGTGAAATTGCTGATGCGTTGACCGACATCGACCTTTACTGTAACGCGTTGTCTGGCGTTGATTTTAGTTGTAACGAGTTGACCGGCGATTGACACAGTTTATACTCGTACGTTTGCTGGAGTCTCCACAGTTTAAGCTCTTAAGGCGTTGGAGCGTGGCGGTCCTAAATATTGGGCTGCAGGACCAACTATTAAAGCTGATTCATCTGCACGTGTGGATCTTATCCCGAATTTGTTGGATGTCTAAGTCACGAGACCAACTAATGGGGCTGGTGCGTCAATGACTTTCGCATATATAGGATTTTTGGCAAACCCTCAGCCATCAACGGGTTTGATGCGCCTTTACCGGCTACCGTTTGAGTCGGGCTAGCATGCGGATTATCTAAATCCGTTCCGCATGTGATGTTGTGCTAACATAATGAACTCCCTTAGACTTGCTGCTATGACTTCGAATATGTAGACTTCGCTATTGTTACGGGAATAGGCTACCCGGCAACGTGTATTAGACGCTGACTTATCCTTACTTAGGTTTCAGGATAGGATACCCCAGAATCGAACTCTGGTGTCTTCTTCCACGAAGAAAGACTAAACCGGCGACGCGTGTTAGGCGTCGGCATATCCTTTCTTAGGATTCAGGATGAAATTCCCCATGCGTGTAAGGCATGGATTTTGGTGTTATTAATAACACCCTGCCACAA
>NW_017972381.1:68259-71016 GCF_001876935.1 Asparagus officinalis | reverse complement strand
AACAGGTACTTAAAGATGCCGGGAACTTTGTCATCTTTGAAGGAGTACACTTTAGGAAATCTTGGCTCCGAAGATTTCTGCTTCTGAGGCCGTTGTTGTCATTGTGACTGCGATTGTTGTGGTGCTCGTTGCTGCTGTTGTTGCTGAGGTTGCAATTGGAAAGTTTGATTAGCATCAACTGCATTAGCATGTGCCTTACCTTTCCCTCGTGGGACGAAATTCTGCTGTGGAGTATTCGTCGCCTGTTGGCCTCTTTCCGCCTTCTTCCTTCTGAGGAATCGCTCGGCTTGCTCTCCTCGGACCTTCAAATCCTTCCATGTTTTGGATGGTGCTGTCCCCATTGCTTCCAATACGTCCAATGCGAGGTTGTTGTGGCAAGTCTGGAGAATGAACTCCTCAGTGATCGGGTCCCGACAGTTCATCGCCTTGTTCCGGAACCTTTTGACGAAGGTATCAACCAATTCCCCGTCTTTTTGTTTCTCGTCAAGCAACGACCCGATGGATATCTCGGTGTCGTCGTCGAAGAAGTTAGTGAGGAATTTAGTCTCCATGTCGTCCCAGCTATTCACACTTCCTTGTTTGAGGCGGCGATACCAATCGAAGGTGGCTCCACGAAGAGTGCCAACGAAGGACCGTACCATCAAAGGCTCATTACCAGAGATAACCCCTAGGTGTGATTTAAAGTAAATTAAATGCTGAGTGGGTGAACCCTTCCCATAGGTGTGATTTGAAGTAAATCAAATGCTGGGTGGGTGAACCCATCCCATTAAACAGCATGAAGTTAATTAGATTGAACTTTGCCGGATACGGGATTGATTCACATTCTCTTGGGTATGGACAAGGAATGCCCGTCTTCTTCATCTCTTGAGCAGAAATCAACGTATTGATTTTGCTCTCGAGGTTTTTAATCTTCAAACTTTCACCTGTGTTTTCGCTAGCATTCTCGTTACCACCCCCTGCATTGACGGGAGGATTATTGGCATTATGAGCTTCATTCACACCTGTGTCCTCATCTTCCTGATTAACCTGGTTACGACGACTTGGTATATTCTGCATGGCCATCTGCATTTCGAACCTGAAGCTCTCTTGTTGTTTAGCCATGGCTTCTTCGAGCATCTTGGCCACTTGTTCCGCACTTATCATAAGTGCCTCGCGGGGTTGTCCCTCGCTGGATACCATATTATCTGATGCGACCGCCGAGCCGACATCCGATTCTTCATCTTCTGAAGGTAATCTTGTCCGAATCCTACCATAAGTTGCTCGTATGATGGCTCCAGATTACAGACGTGTTACACGCCGGGGTGCTTACGGAATCGACTTGGGATTATCCTGTGTCGATTTCCCTTTGCTGGTCATATTAGTGGTGACCCTCGGAAATTCTCCATCTTCAACTACCGTTCTTCTTTGTCGAAAACGCCTAGGCCTTGGTTTTGGCGTTTCGATACTGAGCCTTTCAAAAACCGAAATTCTTTCGGGGACTGTCTTGATACAGTTACACTCAGACAATACTGACCGAATGAGTTTGGAACAGGGGCATTGAGTTTCTAGTCCTCGAGGACTCCTTTTCCTGCTTTTACTCGTACTCCCAACACGATAGTACAACTCGTCGGCTTGAAGGTCGGAGTAACCTATCGTGTGTTGGCACGACTTCTCAGGTATAACGTTATCATCATCAGACGATAATGTTTCCTTCTGAGGGCGAACTGCCTTCTTTGGGCTTTCAAGAGTCACGCGCCTCGAAATATGCCTTTGTGGGCGTGAGTTCTCAGCGGGCTCCTGGACTTCAATGCGCAAATTGGTGCGCGTAGCTGCCATGAACTCCTTGTCATGTTGAAGGTGGCGGCGACCCCCAGCATGTTGAGTCATTCGGGGCTTCTTTATCGGGCCCAAACGTTCTCGAACTGGAGCTTTGCATCCCTCATCGTGAAGTGGACCGAGGCGCTCCAAAACTGATTTCTTTCTTCGGGATGATTCTGCGGTATCTCCCAGAGTAGCTATGGAAATTATCGGCGATTTAGGTTGGTTCGCCGGAGGTTGAACGTGCGTTGAAGGCTACTTATCCTGAATCGCCGCTTCAGACTTTGGCCTCCATACATGGCGGATTGGTGGCGGCTTCTTGGCCACTTCCTTCTGTAGTCTTCTGCGGGCTTCTTGGACTTGAGACCGTGCTTGCGCTGACAGTGCGCGGCGCTTGTGAATGCGCTCATCAAGTGTTGAATGATTCCGTTTGACACTGATCCATTCATTCGTTGGCGGCTTGGAGGAGCTGCCATTCATTGTTTGTTGAGGCTGTTTGCCTCTCTTACTCTTCAGTTCCGCGTTATAGCGGATTCCGTCAGTGGACTCCATTGCCTTCGCGAATTACCGCGCTAGGCGTTGACGTCTCCTCTGGCGGGCTCTCTTTGAGAGAGTCACTACGCCCTCAGCAGTGGAGGCATTGGCGAGAACAGATTTGACCTGGTTGGAGGTCGGTGGAGCTTCACCCGATGCAACTTTGGCATCAATTGGGGTGAGATCTTCGTTGGTATTCTGCACTTCTTCGTACCAACGAACTTTCCTCCTGGAGGAGAACTTCTTGGACTTGAGGGGGGAGGTGGATCCGGACGAGGATGACAGATACTCCTCGAACTTTTGTTGGTCAAATTCATACTCGACCTCCTCCTCGACCGGGATTGAGATCCGTGGCTGCGACGCAACGATCTCGGCAGCGAGATCGATGGCTCCCACTGTGGTCGCCAGATTGTTCGCGGGGAAAAT
>NW_017972381.1:51882-68027 GCF_001876935.1 Asparagus officinalis | reverse complement strand
GAGTCTTCAAAGCTCCAAAGCTCCAACCTTTTTTTAGTCTTGAGCCTTTAATCCAGCAGAGTTTCCCCTCCAAAAATCCAACCTTTGCAACAATGAGCCTTCCTTCTCTATTTATAGGCATTTCAATCCAGATCTGGGCTCAGATCTGGGCCCAGATCTGGGTGGCTCGGCGAGGTGGCTCGCAGCCATGCGAACCAGTTCGTACTACCTCGGGTGTTTTGGCTCTAACTCTCTTGTCCGATCTCGGAATGAGGTGATTCAAGATGCGTCGGAAAGATGATGAAAAGACCTACAATTTTTGAGTTTTGAGTTTCTTCAGAATCAAATCACAACATGGCCGAAATATCACTTTTTATGTGAGCCACCATTTGGTGACTCGCATGGGTGCGAGTCACCATTTGGTGCCTCGCAGCCATCCATTTGGTGACTCGCATGGGTGCGAGTCACCATTTGGTGCCTCGCAGCCATGCGAGCCAGTTCGTACTATCTCGGGTGTTTTGGCTCTAAATCTCTCGTCCGATCTCGGAATGAGGTGATTTAAGATGCGTTGGAAAGCTGACGAAAAGACCTACAACTTTCAATAGCCGAGCCACATATGATATGTGCGAGTCACACATGGTGTTTCGCCCCTTTTGGGTGAAACACAACTCCTAGCTGCATTGTCTTTTGCCATTTCGTGTGTTACGTTGACTCGTACGCTTCACCGACTTGCATCATAAATTTTGTTAAGTTGGAGGTGAATGGTGAATGTGTTGGCCACTTGGTGGTGGCCCGTGAGCACGCGGACCATCTAGCGTTGGCCGTTTTGTTTCACGCATTGGTCGGCGTCAGATAATTCGGATAACGACGTTCGTCATCTTCTTTCCGTCTCGAGCTGTGTGTGGATACCTATAGGCATTTTTTGACGCCTACACTCTATATAGTGTATTTTTAAGGATAACCTGGTCACTACAAAAAGGTGATGAATAAAAAACTCCCACACAAACTCCCGCTACGTCTGTGCACTCAACATTCTCATTGTTAGAGTCTGGACATAGTATTCAGAGTTTTAATCTCCTGATCATTGACGATTATCAAACCCCTCCGTGTTATGTATTTGCCACTTAACACCAGGAACTCCTTTGAGTGATTTGTACGAATCAACACTCCTACTGTAATTTGTACTCCCACTCTTACTGTTCACTTGATCAAACCTTCCTATAGTTAGGGCCACAACCAAAATCCCCTCTCAATTCCTCCAATGAACGAGAGGTCCACGAATCGAGTGATCAAACCTTCCTACAGTTAGGATCATCTCAAACCTTCCACTCGGTCAAGCCTTCCTACAGTTAGGGCCAAAACCAAAATCCCCTCTCGATTTCTTCCATGAATGAGAGGTCAACTTTCAAATCAAGTGATCAAACATTCCTACAGTTAGAGCCATAATAACAATCCACTCTCGATAAATGAGAAATTTACCTTTAGTTCGGTAATCAAACCTTCCGACAGTTAGGATTATCTAAATCTTTTTGATTCTCGGAGTGGAGATCCCACTCTTAGTTTCACTCTTCAGATTCTCGAGGTGAAAATCCCACTTCGAGTCTCCTTTGCAATTAGAAATAGAATATAAAATTCTTCCTTTCTAGTATCGGGTTTGTTTTTACCCCAAGAGAAGACACCACCTTTTTAACTCTCATAATCTGTGCTTAACACGCGCGGGGAATTTTATCCCGAATCCTAAGTAGGGATAAGTCAACGCCTAACACGCGTTGCCGGTTTAGTCTTTTACTAATTGAAGAAGACACCAGAATACCAATCTGGGGTATTTTATCCCGAAGCCTAAGTAGGGATAAGTCGGTGTCTAACACGTGTTGCCGGTTAGTTCTTGACTGTAAAAAGAACAAAAGCCCACATATTCGACATTGTGGCAGGTTGTTATTAATAACACCGTAATTTGTGCCTACACGCGCGGGGAATTTTATCCTGAATCCTAAGTAGGGATAAGCCAACGCATAACACATATTACCGGTTTAGTCTTTCACCGATTGAAGAAGATACCGGAATCCAAATCTAGGGAATTTTATCCCGAAGCCTAAGTAGGGATAAGTCAGCACCTAACACGCGTTGCCAGTTAACTCTTGACCATAAAAAAGGACAAAAGCCCACATATTCGACATTGTAGCAGGTTATTATTAATAACATCATAATCCGTGCCTTACACGCACGGGAAACTTTATCTCGACTTCTAAATAGAGATAAGTCAACGCCTAACATGCGTTACCGGTTTAGTCTTTCGCCTAGTAAAAAAGACACCAGAATCCGAGTCTGGGGACTTTTATCCCAAATTCTAAGAAGAGATAAGTCAACGCTTAACACGCGTTGCTGTGTAGTCTATTCCCGTGAGAAAGACGAAGTCTACGTATTTAATATCGTAGCACTAAAAGAGTTAATTCTTTTAGCACAACATTACATACGGAACATATTTAAACAATCCGCATGCAAGCCAGATTCAAACGGTAATCGGTAAAGGCACGTCAAATCTGTTGATGGCTGAGGATTTGCCAAAAATCCCGAGTCTGCATCTGATACATGCTACCGGGTAGTCTATTCCCGTGAGAAAGATGAAGTCTACGTATTCAATATCGTAGCACTAAAAGAGTTAACTCTTTTAGCACAATGTCACATGCGGAGCGGACTTAAATAATTCGCATGCTAGCCCGACTCAAACGGTAGTCGGTAAAGGCTCATCAAATCCATTAATGGCTGGGGGTTTGCCAAAATCCTATGAATGTGAGAGTCATTAACGCATCAGCCTCATTAGTTGGTCTCGTGACTCAAGCATCCAATAACTTCGGGATAAGATCCATATCTGCAAACGAATCTGCTTTAACGGTTAGTCCTGCAGCTCTAACTGTTGGAATCGCCATGCTCTAATACCTTAAGAGCTTAAACTGTGTATACTCCAGCAAACGTACGAGTATAAACTATGTTAACAGAGAGCGATCTGAAACCCTAGGTCAACATCGGTCAACGCGTAACCTAGGTTAACGCTAGTCGATGCGTTGTGATGAAAAGTCAACACCAGGCAATCCGAAACCCTAGGTTAACGCCGGTCAACACGTAACCCTATGTCAATGCCAGTCAACGCATTACGATGAAAAGTCAACGTCGGGCGATCCGAAAGCCTAGGTTAACACCGGTCAACGCGTATCCCTAGGTCAACGCCACTCAACTTGTTGCGACGAAAAGTCAATGCCGGGCGATCCGAAACCCTAGGTCAACCATCGAGCGATCCGAAACCCTAGGTCAACGTCGGTCAACGTGTAACCCTAGGTCAATGTAGGTCAACGCGTTGTGATGAAAAGTTAACGCCAGGCAATCTGAAACAATGCCGTTCAACACGTAGCCCTAAGCTAATATATTATGGCAGAGGTAGTCAGTTCAAAGTCAACTCGATAGCACGAGCCAAAATCAACTCACCAGTTTTGATTCAAGACTTCGACGACGGCCAGACGATAAACACAGCGTCGGAAGAACTTTAACTATTCGTCAAAATATCGAATAGATTGAAAATTGAAGGAGTCAAGATTCAAAGCTAACTACAGGTCCTTTTATACCAACTGAAGGTTGGACCGATCACATCCAAATTATTCTAACCTCCTCTATAAAAGAATGCGGCTGAAACACTTTGGAGGGGTTATCTGTAGGCATCTAAAATTGCCTATGGGCCCTCACACGCAGCTCGAGTCACAGAGAAGACGATGAACGTTACTATCCGAGTCATAGAAGCTTAATCGATATTGACAAGCGCATGAAGTGAGTCAATGAACCATGCGAAGCAATGGAACTTCAGAATAACAGAAACACGAACTGATCGGGAGCTTCGCGTCACTTACGAAAGACAAAACACCCCCTGTCCTGTCCACTCCACAGATGATTCAATCATGAGAGTTTGTAGATCATCTCAACGGCTTTTCGATGCATCTTGAATCACACGATTCCGAATTTGGACGATGAAGATACGGCTGAAACGGATAAGACATGCAGAACTACGTTCTGGGCCTCGGCGAGACACCCAGAGGTGTCTCGGCCTTGGCTGAGACACCCACAGGTGTCTCGGCTAGGCCGAGACACCCGAGATGCCCCAAGGGTGTCTCGGTCAGGCCGAGACGTCCCAAGGTATCTCGGCCAAGCCGAGACACCCACGGGTGGCCGTAGACCCGAAAATCAGATTTTGGCAGTTTAAAGCCGTTTTTTGACCGTTAACCGCCTAGATTTGTTTCAACTGATCTGATATCATTCATGAACATGGTTAAGTCGTTACAACTAAAGATAAGATCGAATCGATCATTCTTATCCGAAAACAGTGGTCCCTAAGCCCCAGGGCCTTTATTTTTTGAAGATCTAGAATTCTCGAGCGTTAGCGAAGCCCTGCCGAACTGTGGGCTAAAGAGCCATGAATTTCAGGGAGGAGGAGATATGTGCGAATTCTTTGGCATAAATAAGAGGAGTTCGTCAAATCTACAGCCCGGTTCCTTCCTTTGAGATTGCCCCGTTGCGGTGATCTCGAGAAGAGTGATTATCTCGCTGTTATCGAGATAATTACTTTAGTTTCTTGATTCCTTCGTGAATCAATGAAGCTCTGGATCTGATTCAATCATTTGGTGGTCCATGGATATCAACGTTCCCATCACAGGCAAAGATCCCATGTAGGCAGCGGGCAATAAACACCTGTTGTATTTGTTTGAAGGAGATTGTAATTTTAATTTCATTGTGTAAAGGTCTTATAAAAAGACCGATCTTTTTTTGAACTTGTTGTAGCGAATGAAGTTGTAATAAGTTATACAATAAAGAAATCAATTTCCCACCCAAACAAACCTAAACTACAAAAACTATACCAAGCTTAGCAATCTTCGTGAAGCTCGATCTTGGTAGCAGGGGATGAAGCGCAATAGAAAATCTTTGACTTGAATGCGCAAAGGGCTTCATTCCGATTTCCTTCCAACCTCCAAGATATATTCGTTAAGTGCAATTCTAACCTCCAACGGAGAATGTTTGTGTAGGATACCTAACAAGCAAATACTCAAAAACCAGATTAGACAATAGGCTCATAAACATGAGACCTAACAATATACCCACTGCTTGCCTTACATCATCATCGTCTCATACTTGGGTTATAGATTCAAGAGCAACTAATTATATGACTGGGAACCGAGGTATATTATCCTTCTATACACCTACGACCTCCTTTCCTTCAGTAGTATTGACTAATGGATCCACCACACCTGTGGAGGGTGTTTGATCTACCAATACTAATACCCTTTGATCTTTTTCTGTGCTACATCTTCCTCGTTTTCCATTTAGTCTCTTATCTGTAAGTAAAATTACTAAAGTATTAAACTGTATGGTCACATTTTTTCCTATATATTGTATTTTTCAGGAAATTGGGATGAGGAAGACGATTAGCACTGAACGTGAACGGAACAGCTTGTACGAACTGAAATTTGCCTCTTCCCAAGTGGCATGTATCACATCAGCCTTTGAAGCACATTATCGGCTTGGTCATCCCCCTCTTTCACTTCTTAAAATTTTGAGTTTAGATTTAAATCGGGTCGAGTATTTAGAGTGTGAGTCATGTCAACTCGGAAAACATCAACGGGTGTCTTACCCGAGTCATGCCAATAAGCATGTCAGTAACCCTTTTGATTTAGTACATTCCGACATATAGGGTCCTTGTTCTGTTCCATCCAAACTCGGTTTTTAGTATTTTGTTAGTTTCATAGATGACTTTTCTCGCGTGACTTGGATTTACCTACTAAAAAATCGTTCTGAAGTGTTTTCTGCCTTTAAAGTTTTTCGTGCTGAGGTTAAAAATCAATTTTACAGTACTATCAAAACTTTAAGGACAAATAATGCTAAGGAATATTTTGAGAGTTCTTTCATAAAATATTTAGAAGAAAATAAAAATTTACATCATTCTTCTTGTACTTATACACCCCAACAAATTGAGGTTGCTGAGTGCAAGAACCGACACTTGCTAAAAATTGTTAGGACCTTGTTATTCCATCGCCAAGTTTCAAAATATTTTTGGGGCGATGCCTTTTTGGCAGCATGCTACATGATCAATAGACTACCCTCATCTCTCTTACAGAATAAAGCCCTGATATCTCTTTTATATTCAGCTGATGATGCTTTTCATTTACCTCCTAAAATCTTTGGATCTCTGTTCTTTGTTTACAATCATAGTCCTCAACGGACAAAATTAGATCCGCGATCTCTTAAGGCTATATTCCTTGGATATTCTTTGACTCAAAAAGGGTACAGATTTTATTGTCCATACTTGAATCGATATATTATTTCAGCTAATGTTGTCTTCTTTGAGAACAAATCAGGACATGTTGCCTTTGATAAATCTTTATATCCTCCCGATGATTATGACTATCTTTATTTCCTCCCGATGATTATGACTATCTTCTTGTTCAGAAAACCACTATCAATGCTGTACAGACTGAACTACCATCCAAATTTATGGAACAAGTTCAGATTTATCCAAGACGTGCTAATTCACAACATGAGCCATCGTCTCAATCCACCCAAGAGCTTGATACACTAGCAAGTCAAAATGTGCCCATAAAGCCAAGTGCTCAGGCTACTGATGATCTCCCCATTGCCATCCGAAAGGAAAAGATATATTGTTCTCAAAGTTCTCGATATCCTCTTACACACTATTTCTCTTACGCTTCGTTAACTCTATCATATTACTCATTCATATCTTCTTTGGATTCTCACTCAGTTCTCAAGAATTTGTCAAAAAATCTGTCTAACCCAGGTTGGACAGCGACAATGCAAGAAGAAATATGTATTTTATATGCTGCTAAATAATGGGATGACAGAATATTTATTTTATATGCTGCTAAAATACTGGGATGACAGAATACAAGGGCATTGACTCACCTATGGATGATAAAATCAAAATTACTATCGATTCAGGGGGAGTTACTGGAGGATACTGAAGAATACAGACGACTTGTAGGGAAACTAAACTACTTAACAGTCACGAGACCGGATATTGCATATTCTATTGGTGTAATCAGTCAGTTTCTCTCGGCACCTAGGAAACCTCATATGGAAGCTGTGAAGAGGATTCTTAGGTATCTCAAAAAAACTCCAGGAAAAGGAGTAATCTATTTAGATAGCGGTCACACGAGAATTGCAGGATTCTCAGATGCAGATTGGACCGGATCTCCTGAGGTTAGACGGTCAACTATTGGGTATTGTGTGTTTCTTGGAGGGAATCTCATATCATGGAAGAGTAAGAAATAAAGTGTAGTCTCTCGATCTATAGCTGAGTCTGAGTATCGAGCCATGGCGAATTTGACTTGTGAGCTGATCTGGGTTAGAGATATACTAACAGAGATTGGTTATCCTCTGGAGTGTCCCATGAGCTTATATGAAGATAACAAGGCTACCATTTACATAGCTCAGAACTCGATGTTTCATGAGAGGAAAAAGCACATAGAGATTGATTGTCACTTGATTCGTGAGAAGTTGGAGAATAGAATCATTAGAGCCAAGTACATACCATTAGACCATCAGCTTGCATATATTCTCACTAAATCTCTTGGGAGAACATGAGTGAATTTTATTTGTAACAAGCTAGGCATGTACGATATGTATGCTCAGCTTGAGCGGGAGTGTTGAGAGTAGCTGTTGAGAGTAGTGTTTACTTTTGTTTAGTCTCACATCGAGTAGGAACAATTTTTTTTTGCTTCCCTAAACACTATAAATAGCATCCTAGAGCTAATAATCTCACTAGGGTTTTCCCAAACTACAAGAAAAATAATAGAAAGTGAAAGAACGTCAATCATATAAGAAAATAGTAAATATTAATGAATCACAAAAATTGTCTGGCTGTTAAGAAAATAGACTGTACGTATGACGGTGTTTTACACGGTAGAGAAGGTACAAGATCCCTCTCATCGCAATCAAATCTAGCGGTCTCTGAGTGCTGAGAGGAGCGACCCTCAGAGCTTCTCCAACCGGACTTCATCCCATCATTATTATTTTGTTGGTTTTTAATGTTTCTCTTTTTATTCATGATCAAAATATTTCATGGTAGCTTTTATTTTTTTAATTATTTTGATATGAACTATTATAATAAAATTAGATTATAAAATAATTATTAAAATAAAATTCAACAATGGAAAAAATAGATAGTTTAATCCAAACACTTAAAATTTCATAATACTAGAACCAAATAGAACATTGAACATAAACTAGAACAACATTGGAAATTAACACTAATTGCAATACATTAAAATTAAAGGAAAATAGAACATTGAACATAAACTAAAACAACATTTTAGTATTCTGGGAAATTATCATCAGAAGGACGAAGATGCTCAAAATATTGGGCAAAAATACCAGAACCGGTATTTTGAGATCCTTCACATTGTTTAGTTCTTTTATGCATAATTCTTGATTGTTCTTGTACAAGAAACTCATGTAGTTTTGGATCAGTTACTTGTGTCAAATCTTTCAGTAAAATTAAATTTTCTTCTCGTAATTCTTCCACGTCCACTTTTTTGGCTGCAGTTTGAGCTCGTAACATTTGGATTTCATAATTTAGTTGCCTATCAGCATTATTTTTTTCCATAATTGCAAGCATTTTTTGATTCTCTTCTTTCATATACTCCATAAACTTAGAACTTTCTTCATCATTTCTCTTTTTAAATTTTGCTTTCCGTACCCCTATAGGTCTTTCAGTTGAAGTACCACCAAAATCATTGTCATTCATATTAAAATCGAATGAAGCCAGTCCAGGAGATGCTTGTGTGGGAGAGTCTGAAGTGGGAGAGTACTCTGATTGTGATGATGCAAAGTTACCATGTTGCATACGTCCCACTTGAATTCCAGCATTAACATCTGCAAATTTTTCGATATCTTTCAAGATGGGCCATACATGATCGAATTTGAATCCCTTCTTATAATTCTTATCCTGAGCAAACAACACTTTAGCCCGATTGAACTGCAAAATGATATAAATATATAAAATTAAAATTCAATCATAAATTAAATCTCAAAAATATTTGTAACAAATAACACTTACAATATCTTGTTCAGAAGCACCGCTTGGATTTAAATTTTCAACCTGTCTTACACATCCCCTCATTTTGCCAATAGCAGTTAGGAGAGTTTGCATTCAACATTACAAAGATCTTCTGGGTCGACCTTGAGTGATAAAAGCAGGCATTGAGCTATGATAATCACTCTCAACTCGAGACCAAAATTGATCCTTAGATTGGTTTATACCTATGATCGGATTTTGGGAAATGTCAAGATATACATGGCAGAGGTGTGAGTCTTCAGCATTTGTGTATGAAGAACTTCGTTGATTTGAAGTCATCTATAACACAAATGAAGAAGATGTATGTTTCTTGAAGTATGATATGTTATTTATAGATGAAAAATGACACCGACAACATTTCAAAGAAAAGACATATCAATGACAACATATCAACTTCAAACACTTCATGACAACATATCAAAGAAAAGACACATCAATGACAACATATCAAATATTTGTCACTTCATGACGACATTTCAAAGAAAAGACACCTCAATGACAACATATCAACTTCAAACAATTCATGACAACATATCAAAGAAAAGACACATCAATGACAACATATCAACTTCTGTCACTTCATGACGACATTTCAAAGAAAAGACACCTCAATGACAACATATCAACTTCAAACAATTCATGACAACATATCAAAGAAAAGACACATCAATGACAACATATCAACTTCTATCACACATCAATGACAACATATCAACTTCTATCACTTCATGACGACATTTCAAAGAAAAGACATCTCAATGACAACATATCAACTTCAAACACTTCATAATGTTGACACCTCAATGACAACATATCAACTTCAAACACTTCATAATGTTGACACCTCAATGACAACATATCAACTTCAAACAATTCATGATAACATTTCAAAGAAAAGACACCTCAATGACAACATATCAACTTCAAACACTTCATAATGTTGACACCTCAATGACAACATATCAACTTCAAACACTTCATGACAACATTTCAAAGAAAAGACACATCAATGACAACATATCAACTTCTAGCACTTCATGATAACTCTTCATGACAACATTTCAACTTCCAACACTTCCCGTTTATCATCTCCATCTATTATAAAAGCTCATATTGATGAGTTTGCTAAAATCATAAACCTCTATTTTCAAAAAAATGAATTTTAACAATAGAGATCCTTCTAATTTGTCATCATCATTTTCTGATAATGAAATTGAAGATGAACAATTGATAGATGATATTGAAGCGATTGATGCAGAAAGGGAAGCGGTGTTTCGCATCAGGAACAACAACAATCTTCTCATGGCTTACTATATCAATCAACAAAACAACCAAGTAATTCGTGGAGGCTCAATTCCTGGTCATATAGTGATCAACCGTGATCGAGAAAATGCTGATCGTAATCTGTTCAACGACTACTTCTCTGAGAATCCGCGATATAATGATTCGATGTTCCGCCGACGATTTCGAATGTCTCGAGATTTATTCCTTCGCATTGTTAACGCCATAAAAGCTCACGACACTTACTTTATACAGCAAAGGGATGGGGTCGGTAGACTTGGATTGTCTACGCTTCAAAAAATTACAGCTGTGTTCCGAATGTTGGCATATGGTCTACCAGCGGATGCTACTGATGAATACATTAAAATAGGAGAGTCGACAGCAATCGAAAGTTTTAAGAGATTTTGTGCCTCTCGCCCTCCTCCTCCTCCTCCAGTTCCAGCTCCTCAACCCCCAACTCCAGCTCCTCCTTCGCCGCGTGGCACCCGGCCTTCTCGATCCTCTCGTAGTTCTTGGGGCCCGAGCGGCGTCCTCGAGGCGGGAGGAGGCGACGACGTCGACGAGGAGGGCAGGAGGGCGCCGACGATGCCGCCGAGGCCGGAGAAGGGGAAGTTGCGCCACGGATGGCGGGGAGCCACGTGGCAATCGGAGAGGGCCTGGAAGGAGTCGGGGAGGACGTGGACGAGGGAGGTGGAGAGGATGACGCCGGCGGCGAAGGACTTGATTAGGGTTAGGGTTTTGGGGGAGGAGGGGGAGTTCTTGAAGAGGCGGGAGAGGGTGACGGGGGCCGAGATCGCCGGCGGCAGCTAGAGTGGGGCGTCGGCGGCTGGAGATGGGCTGAGGTGAAATGGGGAAGATGAGAGAGAGACACTGGGATTTATGGGGCCAATCAAAGGGGTATTTTAGGGTTTTGACATTCATTCTGTATAAATACAAGTAGTAAAAGTATTGTATTTTAGAATTGGGTTTAAAGACAAATACCAAAAATGAATTGGGCTTAAGAATACAACTAATAATGAGTGGGTTTAAAAATAAAGATATGTAAACAAATGGGCTTAAAGACAAAAACCCCTTATTATAATTAATTATATGTATTATATAATTATATAATTATATAATTTGTTAAATATTTTTAATTTCAAAAAATGTTAAAAGATAAGAATAATAAAAGGAATATTCCAATTTGGTGTAACATTTGGTGTAATGGGTTGGAGATGGAATAGTAATTTGGTGTAAAAACTACACCAATTTGGTGTAAAAACTACACCATTTTGAGTTTTATGGTTGGAGATGCTCTCAGCCATCCACCTTGAGCATTTAATACTAATTTTTGTTTTTCCTCGTGTGTGTTCTTAAATTTTTTTAGCCCTTTGTTGGTGTAAAAACTACACCAATTTGGTGTAAAAACTACACCATTTTGAGTTTTATGGTTGGAGATGCTCTCAGCCATCCACCTTGAGCATTTAATACTAATTTTTGTTTTTCCTCGTGTGTGTTCTTAAATTTTTTTAGCCCTTTGCACCTCCATCCCGACATATCTAGTCTAAGACCACTATCCACGAGAGGTAAGAGTTAATGAATTGGTCCAGACATCCATGTTGCTTTGCTCTTGAAAATTTTAAGGAGAAAAAACTGCATTTTTTGGCTTCCCACATTGATTGTTCTCCTCCTACTAACTTCTCTCCTCTTCGTATTCGGCTTGATATATATAGACTCTTCTAGAAGCCCCATCTTTTTATCAGCAGATACGGACCTCACACAGACGGTGAGTTTTCCAAATGGTTTTCCAAACTATGGTAACAACTCTTTAACTATTTCATGTTTGAATGGAGGAAATTTTTTTTTTTTTTTTGGGCAAGTAATTGAAGAGTAATTTGCTACAATAGGATTGCAACATTTGTTATAGACGGTGAGTTTCAAAGAGCTCTAGCATTTGCAAAATATGCTTCCTTTTGTGGAGGATAAGAATTTCATTTGCAGTTCTAAAGGGTAGTACAACTTTGAGAGAAAAGTACCAAGCAAAATTAGCAGGGGAAAAAAAAAAGGAGAAAAAGATCTATAAGATTAAATGAAACGTTTGAGGATCATTAACAATGATTTTCCTAAGATAATCATGTATCATCAAAATCTGATCTAGTTCTCTTTCCAAAGTCAGTCGGTCCATTTTCTCTTCTTCCATGCTCTGTATTGAAAACACTAGCTTCTACAGTCAAATACTTCTTCCATTGCCATGCTTCAGGCGATCACAACCCTAAGACAACGTAGTAGGCCAGCGTTATCGGCAATGCGATCAGCATCCCAAATATAACCCTACACCAAAATGTTCACATAAATATCCTTAGCCACGAGATAAAAATGCTTAATAGAACTGAAGGGAAGAAAATGATACACGAAGTGCTCACCCTGTGCTAAGGATATCAGGATGCACATTGTACTCTTTTGCAAACACAAACGGCACGATTCCTTGAGGCAGTGCAGCCTGTTTACAGTAACCAAATCCATTACAGTCAAGATGAGAAACAAATGCCAAACACTGAAACAATCACTGGATGGTGTCGGTAGTAGAGACCTGTACGATTGCGACGTGCAAGAGAACACCACGGAGACCCACAGCAATGGAGGCAGCAGCCATCACAGCTGGGCCGACAAGAAACCTCACGGCCATGGAGAAGCATGCGACAATGGAGGCAGCAGCCATCACAGCTGGGCCGACAAGAAACCTCACGGCCATGGAGAAGCATGCGACTCGGTTCCCACATGCAATGATTCTAGGCTGCAACGCCATGAACAGACCTGCAACATTAATGAAGGAAGGATTCATTGATCTGTATGCCGATGAAAAATGTATCCGGCGATCTTATTATGTTCACTGCATTAATAATACACCAGAGGAACAACTCATTCAGGGACACAGGTGGGTACCAAGGCTGAACATAGCCATGCCAAGGCCAGCATCAGACAGTATGGAGATGGATTTCGACAGGATGGCAGGCATCTCAACATGCCATCTGCATCGTCAACAACAGGCACGAAACATTAATCGCACATTTGTATCAGGAAATTCAATTTGGACTACTAATTAAAGTCTGATTTTTACCTGAAGGACACCAGAGACCAAATAAGACCAATGAGACTAGAGTAAGTATTTGGGTTCCTGATAAGCTTCCTCCACACCATTATCAGGATCAGCCTCGTCATCACGCTCGTCGGAGGCATCGCCGTCGCCCCCCCTGCTTTCGTCGCGGCATCCATCACTTCCTTGTTGCCGAAGCTGAGCTCGTCTCCTTCCACCGCACGTCCATCGCTCTCTTTCACTGGAAAATACAGAAACAGTCGTACAAACTAGCTAGCACTAGTAGTAGCGGCATATATATCATCAACAGAGCGAGAGGACGTACCCTTGCTCGGCGAGACTGCGACGCGAACATCTTTTGCGTCAGCTTTATTCAACACATCAGACACCGGCGAGCCGTTGAGCCCTACAGAACGACATATGTAAATCCCTCGCCGCCCGCACTCTTCCAGCTTCAGCAGGCGTCTGCCCATTCATCCGCCTTCTACCCCGCTCCGCACCAGTAGGCTTCGGCGAGAACACGTACCGTCGCTGTGAAATTGGAGCCGCCTCCAACGGCAGCAATACATGTCTTGTTTGAGCTCGACACCCTGGGTCGGATTCTCGCGACGCCAGCGAAAATCTCTGCATTCGTCAGGTTTGACGCCCGGGAGCACGCCGACAACCCGCTGACCCCTCGATATAGTCGCCTCGACGCGCTGACCGCACGGGTCAGCGTTATCCTCCGTCCTCTTCACCTCCGCCCGTCGTTAAATCCGTGCCCTCATCAAGCGACACGACGTCCGAATCCACATTTATGGACACGATCGACCCCGCGGTATCTGGGAACTGCTCGGCGATGAGCATCCTGGCGCCGCGATACTCGAACATGAAAAGCATCAGCGTGTACCAGATTATGCACTGAAGAACAACGATCTGGACCATCAAGCTCCCGGAGAAATCGCCGTACATTCCTCTGAGCAGAGGGATGCCCATGACGAGGGTGTTTGGGAGAGTGGATACAGAGAACATGGTTATGGTCCACTCCAGGGAGCCGCGGCGCGGCGGCTGAGGTTGGCCCAGAGGGAGAGGAGGAGGAGGACCGTGAGCTTTTGAAGGGTGTCAGCGGCTATGAAGCGGAGGTTCATGGTGAAGGGGTTGTTGGAGGAGATGAAGTGGAAGGAGAGCAAAGGGACGGCGAAGAGCGCGACGAAGCGGTTGATGCCGGAGCATTGATCGGGGCTGAAGATCTTCCACCATTTCACGGAGCCGTAGGCGAGGATCATCGCCACGTAGAGGGGAACCATGGCCGTCATCACATGGTAGAAATCAGATGGAGTGATCATCTTCTTGTTGGTTTTTCTTCTTTTTTTTAACTATTGCCTCTTCTTCTTCTTCTTCTTCTTCAAGAATTGATCAAGAGAGGGGATATAAGAGACTACGACACATGGGTTTTTGTTGTGTTCTGTTCACTTGCACTGTGAACTGTGCTCGGTGTTTCCAGTTGGGACTGCAGTTTTTCAGAGGAGAGAGGAATAAAATAGGTTTGATAGGGGGGCGAATGAGTGTTGGGTGCTGTGGTGGTTGTTGGGTTGTCTGGCTTTTTTGATGGAGGTTTGCTTGGGAGTTCACAGGGACACTTCAGTTTGAGAGGGGAGAAGAGGAGAGCGAGCGTCAAGAGTGATGTGTCATAATGACACACTTTATTAGTAGAGTGGTAATTGGTCTAGATCTTTGATTATTTGGGCTTTGAAATGGTTAAGCAACGTAATTATTGGCTCTTTCTTTACTACTGCTAGTTTTTTACACGATATTCCTTTTTTTTTTGCTATAGTAATCCCGGTTTAACTGATACAATTTTTTAAAAAAAATTGGATCGCTACAGTATCCTGTCTCTGTTGCAGTCTTTCTGTGTGCTATAGTAATATTTTTTAGAAAAATATTTTCGTGTTTGTTACAATAATAATGTTATATTCATTATAGCATAAATAGTGAATCATGAGTTCTCCCATTTATATAGAGGAGTATATATCATATATAGCAACCTTTGTAAACTCTGTAATTTCTTTTAGGGTTTTTTAGATATTACATCTTTACATAGGCATCCGATGTATTTTGATATTAGTCTTTTAACCTATCTTAATGTGTCGATATTAGTCATCTGTTAGATATATCGCTCAAAATAAACCATGGTCGGGTTACTATAACCGTAGGTGGGGAATTATCATATACCCCTCTGATCCCTATCTCTCATCTCCTCAATCACCAATATCTCCTCCACCATTGTCCCCTCAATCGCTAGTATTATCACCTCCTCCCCATCACCTCTATATTTGACATCCTCTCTATGATTGTTATTGTCACCTCCTCCATCGCCACCATCACCACTCCACCACCGACATCTCCACCTCCATTTGTATTCTCACTACCTCCTCCATCTACAGCACCATCACCACCTCCTTCACCTCCCCTATTGCTATTCTTACCTCCTCCACCATCAGTACTGCCACCATTGCCATCTCCATCGGTACAACCTTAGAACGGGCCTAGTATAGGAGGGAGAGTGTAGCGGTGATGGTCTAGGGCAAAGAGGAGGGAGATGAGGTCTAAGGAGAGGGAAGACAAGGTAAAAGTTGTTCCTTAAAAGAGTTAAAGAAAAATATGAATATTTGAGGGACCAATATCAAAATATATTTTTTTTATTAC
>NW_017972381.1:0-51872 GCF_001876935.1 Asparagus officinalis | reverse complement strand
TAAGTAAAATTATATATATAGGCAAAATAAAATTGCATTTATCCCTAATAGAGAAATTTAGAAGAACGGACAAAAACACTGATATCTCTCAAACTGGAGAAAATTTAGTGAAACAAACGCAAACCAAACTTCGGTGGGTTTTGTCGGCCCTGCCTCGTCGAGATAGTCTATTTTCTTATATAATTCGTCTAATTTCGACTAATGGTTTGAAAGTTATGACTCGTTCTTCGCAGTAAGTTATGTTCCTCGACACTTGAACTTCGCCTGCAAGACTAGGGTTCGCCTGAACCAAGCTAAGTCTACTTGTTCGCCTGAACATTCAAGGTAAGTCCGCCTAATATCGTTTGAATCAAATAAGCAAAGCCAATTTTGCGTGAATACTTGACTCTTCGGATAAGGCCAAGTTCACCTAAACATGGAGCTTTTCCTGAACGAAGTTAAGCTCGCCTGCATGTTCCAAGCTCGCCTAAACGCTTAACTTACAAAGCTCTCCTGCATGAGCGAAGCTCGCTTGAACGCTTGTAGCTCGTCTGAATTAATTGAAGCTCGCCTGATAACTTCGCATACGAGGTTCGGCCGCATACTCCAACCTCACCTGCATGAGCCAAGCTCGCCTAAACGCTTGAAGCTCGCCTGATAGTTTTGCCTACAAGGTTCACCTGCATACTCCAACCTCGCCTGCATGTGCCAAGCTCGCCTGCACAACTTGACCAAGTCAGCCACTAAAGCTTGAAACGTGGAAGTGGTTGTGCCCATTTTTCACGTTTTGAGGGGGTGGTTACTAGTCATTCTCCTCTATAAAAAGCCATTGATGGCTACACGAAAATGGGGGCAGAAAAGAAAGGAAAGGTGCGGAGGCAAGGAGATGAACCTAGCATCTTGTGCACTCGGCTCTCAAATATCCTACCTTGGGTATTTAAACTCCGATAAAGGTTCTACCACGCGACGAAGCTTATTGGCAGTTTTGTTCGAATCCTCAGGAGAAGAGGACCAAACTTCAAGATCTCGGCATACACGGCCTACAAGCAATCAAGCACTTGTTCGGCCTTCGAACTCATCTAACCAAACTTCTACCACACACTGAAGTTTGTCCGCAACCTCGTTCGAATTGTCAAAGGAAAGCAAACTCGACACGAGCATCAACGGAGGCATCCTATCACCCTAAAGAACCCACATTAAACAAAGAGAGATCGAATTAATTCTCTCTGCTTATGTGTAAAAGTGATTTCAATTTGTAATAAACACTTCAATTTAATATAAATTTTAAGATCTCATTTTACGAGAAATAGAAGATGTTGATCATAGTGGGAGATACTATTCTTTCAGATGAAATGGTGGTGGGGAAATTTGACGAGATTGCTACAGGGACGACTATTGAGTCCCTCGTTATAGAGTTCGATCAAGCGAAGTTCGAAGAGTACTTGTCTTCGGCTTCTTCTAGCGGCAAGGCGTCAGGCAAATGCCGCAAAGTAATACGTGTGTGTAAAACCCCAAAAATTTGAGATAATATAATTAATATCTGATTAATTATTATAAGTGGATTGTGAAGCCCCTGGGTTCACACAAGGCTGCAGTCCAAGGTGAATCCAATGATGTCAAACCTGCCATGCACCCATACTGTGCAACGATATATTTCACCATCACAGAAATATCTCTCTAGTGGAATTAATAAAACAGTACATGTACAAGTAGATATAAAAGAGATGAATATAGAAAGTCAGACATGGAAGTAAATGATAAGTCTCATAAATGGTCAAGTCTTAACTGAGTAAAGTTGTTCAACAATCTGATACAAAAGGATAAACGTCTCAATACACCGAGTCAAAAGAAAATACATAGGCTCTCAACTCTCAAAATGAAATACAAATCTAATAATCCAATAAATACAAGACTAAACATTGGTGGAGCAAAAATAACTAATAAATGAAATGACAGTGACTATACTGAACGTCCGTCAACCTGCGGCTCTCTGAAACTCTGCTTCGCTACCTGAAAAGAAGTTTAAAACAAAAAGAACAATAACAAGAGCGTCAGAGCACTACAGCAAGATCATCTTCATCCTCCCCCAGGGGGAAGTGTTACTAAGTATGATGGAGGCTCTACCTATAAGTGCATAGTCTACCTAGATCATTTTCCCAAACGAGACATAGTACGTCGAGCAAAATAATACAAACAAGGAAACCCTCATGTATATAACATATGTCTTAAATTGTAGATACCTAAACATTAATACCGAACTAGAGACAAACACTATAAAGAAAATTAATAATTATAAACCCACAACACGAGACTAGTACGTCGAGCGAAATAATCCAAACAAGGAAACCCTCATGTATATACCATATGTCTCAAATTGTGAATGGCTAAATATTAACTCCAAAACTAAGAATAAATGAATATAAAAAAGATAATACAGGAAATACCACATCATACATCTCCAAAAATATCATATCAACTCCTCATACTACCCTTAGTAGGTAAAACAGATATCGACACACTTGTGTATCTAAGTTGTGAAATACTTTTACAATGGATCATATCGATGATGTCAATATTCACCTACACTTAGGTTATTTATCGAATCTGTTGGCCTTCTTGTTTTAATGATGTTTAACAAACAATTTATGATAAATATTGCTTGTCTAGTATTTGTGTTTATCTATTTATTATAGACAAAGAACATGTTAGAGGATGGATGGAATCAAGCTTTCACGATCATATCCAATGGAGGTTGGTGGAATAGTGGAGTGAAACCATGCAATTCAAGTTAAAGATTCAAGTTCCCGCTTGATCCGCAAGTATACCAAGATAGAGCATATTGAAGATCAAGATTGCTTGGGTATTATATTATGTGTGTTAAGTACTTTAAGCTCAATATCATACACACACATTTTATTGGTTTCTATGTATATATATATATAGTTATATATATACATATTTTGGCTTTTGGTTTATCCACAAACAAAGTTTTTATAAGCGTATAAATAAATATTTATATTCATACATGTTTGTTTTTACGTGAATAAGTTGGTTTGATTTAATTTCATAGATATAAATCAAATATATATTCATATACATACTCATATATTTCATATTTTATTGTATTTGTAAAAATATTATATTCTCAGTTTTTGGACTCATGAACAGTATTGAGTCTACTCACAAACTGCTGCGTAGTTTAAATTTTGTTTCTGATGAGTCAACTCACAAACATCATGAGTCGACCCATCAGGTTGAGTCGACTCATGCCTGTCATAAGTCGACTCACAAACTGTGCTGGAAAATAAGTTTTGTTTCTGTTGAGTCGACCCATGACTTCATGAGTCAACCCATGCATGATGAGTCAACTCATGAATTTTTTGAGTCGACTCATAAGTTGATTTTTAACCTGTAACGGCTACTTATGAGTCGACTCATGAATAGTACTAAGTCGACTAATAATACTATAACGGCTACTTTCAATTTTTATCTTCTTCTGGCTTTTTAGTCTTTATACTTGGGTTCTTGCTGATGTTTTAGGATGTTATAAATACCCCAGTGCAATTAACATTCTGACCAACCAAGAGATTTATTTAAATTAAGTTTACAAGTGTTTAAGAGGTGTTTCAAGCCTTGTTTCAAGCTTTGTTTCAAAAGAGAAGTTTTACACAAAGAAGAAGCTTTCAATTTCAATTGAGGAATTCATCATCATCATCATTTCTTCAGTTCTTTGTGTTTATAGAGAAGTTTTTCTAAACTCTTTTATATAGCTTATTATTTCATATTCATATCTTGCTATATTAAATTGAATTAGAATTCCATTATTATCATTTATTACACACACCCTTATTGAGCTTAGATTATTTCATACAATATATTAGTGGGTATTGGTGTGTAAATTAGTGAGAGTGAACTTCATTGTGTTCTCATTCATTATAAAGAACAAAACATTGTATTTGAACTTATATTGTGAATATCTCTTGTAATACACTTGTACACCGAGAGTAGTGAGTGGTGAGAGACGGGGTCGAATCCAACAGGAGTGACGTCGGTTGACGAGCCTAGGGAGAAATTGTATCTGAGCACTTGAGGAGGAGGACACGGGCTAGAGACCAACATTTAATGTGCATAGTGTGATTGCATAGTGATTGATTGTGAGAGTTTTCGGTGAGCTTGAAAATCGAGTGTGTAGAAGTTCTGGTTCCAAACCAGGTTGTGATAGTGGAAATCTCCTCGAGGTGAGGAGCGGGGACGTAGGTCATGGGGACCGAACCTCGTGAATATATTGTGTGTTTGTGTTTGCTTGGCATTCATCTTTATTTGTGCTCACATCATATATCGCTTTCGTCTCTGTATTATGTCACATTTATTTACACTTGTGTTTATATATCCTTGAATATATTTTACCATATAGGATATATCTCTTTGTTCATATTGCATATTCTTGTTCATAATATATTGTATATCTATCTTTTAAGAATAATTTATAAATAAGTTTTAGTTAGCATAAAATATGATTAGATTAGCATAAGACCCTAATCACCCCCCCCCCCTTAGGGGTCTAACAATTGGTATGAGAGCTTGGTGCTCTTTGATTTAAGGTCTAATCACCTTGAGTTAAAGATCCAAGTTATCTTTTGTGCTAATCCTTTTTTTTTTGCTTGCATATATACATTATGGATATGCACGGTGCATCTAGTTTAGGTTATGCCATTAATATTGCTCCTCGTTTGGATATTTTTTTCCTATGCTCAATGGCATGTTAGATTCAAACTTTTTGTTCAATCTAAACAATTCGATTTATGGGAAGTTATTAAAGATGTTTATATTGTACCCACTTCGAAAAAATCCAAATGGAGTAAAAATGATGAAAGAATGTTTAATATGAACAAGCTGTTATTAGAATATTTGCTTAGTGCTTTTCACTCATCCTTTTCTAACAAATTTGTTCATTTTGATAGTGTTTATAATTTATAAAAATTTATTGAAGCACATCAAGGGGACTTAGAGGCGATCCAACAAGCTTTGGGGGCTTCTTCTTCAAGTTCCATTGGAGGATCATGCACACAACCACTAGGTGATAGCCCTAGTGAGGTATGTGAGCTCGACAACGATGATGATATTACTTTTGATGAGCTTGCACATGAATTTGAAAAATTATATAATATTTATATTGATTTGAAAAGTAAGCATGATAATATGGAATCCTCTCATGAAACATTAATTACTAAGTTTGATCTCATTGCAAATGAAAATATAAATCTTAAAGAATGCAATGAAAATTTGAGATTAGAAAATACTAGATTGCTTAATAAAAAATTTGATGCCATGTTAGAAGTAGAGATTAGTAAAAATAAATTAAACTTTATGGTAAATGATTATGTTTATCCTACTTCTAATAGCAATGCTTGTATGCACAATGATGAGTTAAATCAAATAAAAAAATGCATATCGATCTTAGATTCAACACTAAAAACTTGTATTGCGAATAATAAAAAGCTTATGGACATGTGTGCAAAGTACCATGTTAATTCTTCTAAGAAACCTACACACTATGCATATATGTATAACAAAATTCACAAATGTTTTATTTGTCGTCTTAAAGGCCATATTGCCAAATTTTGTCATAATGCACAAAAGCTTGACAAGCCTATTCATGATTGTGCATCACATCAAGCTTCTTCTTCTTATACACATGTACACACACATAATGTAAATCATAAACATGCTCATGTGTACAAATGTGATTTTTGTGGTCGTTTGGGTCATTTGACCAAATTTTGTTTCGATTTGAAGAAGGCTTCACGTTTGCAAAATAATTTTAAAGATAAACCTATTTTTGTAAATGATTTTTGTGTACCTTATGTTGGTCAACACATACCATTTAGACCCTTTAATTGTACTCATTGCAATCGAAAAGGTCATGAATACGAATTTTGTTTTGACCGTATCCGTACACTATATACACCAAAATGGGTTCATAACCCAAAGGCCTTGATATTAAATGATAGGGGTCATGTCCCTAACCCCTATTGGTACCAAAAATATTTGGGCACCAAAATGTGCTTAACTTTCATTTCTAAAGATTTTTTTTGTTGTTTTTTGTTGCTCTTGTTTTTGACTTAAAATATTTCAATAAACATTTAAAGCTTATTTAAGATTTATGTGTAGATTTTTATGACTCAAAATTCTTGTCAAAACATTTCATTGTTAAAACTTTTTTAAAGTGCAACAGTCTTATTTCAGAATTTTTGTAAAATATTAGGATTTAAGCTTAAGTCGACTCAGGGTTGACTCACATCCCTTAGTCAACTGCAAGTCGACCTTCGGGTGACTGTTTTCAAGGTACCTAATTCTTTTTGTTTTGGATTTGAGATGTTTTAAGACCCGACCCGTTTTCCTACCTTAATCCTGACCCTACAGTCATCATTTTGACCATATCTTGACCATTGATCTCATTTCATAGCCCTAGCTCCTCTTTCCTTCATTTCTTTCCTCCAGTCGACTCATCATCGCCAGTCGACTCTTCAATCGTCGTCTGCACTCAATCTCCTCGGTCTCCTCTGTTCGGTATAACCCCTTTCCTTTATCATTTCTTTTTCTAGGGTTTCATTTCAATTTTGGCTAGTACTTCAACCAAACGCCCTAGAACTTCCAAAGGTAAAGCTCCTCTTTCTCGTGATCGTGCATCTTCACCTCCAGAGCGTAGCAATGCACATTACGAACAATATCTAAATATCACTGCTTTAATTGAAAAATATCATGCTCTTTGTCAGTTAAAATTGTTCCCTGGTAGATATGTTAAATTCGATGACTTTAGTCATTTTTCTCTGGAACAATTTTTCTCTGCTGCTAAACTCGCTGATTTAGTCTCTAGTCAGCACTCTAAAAAACTTTTCCCCCATCTTGTGCGTGTGTTTTACGCAAATCTTGTACCATTTGTTCCTGAGAATAGACCCCAATTTATCACTTCCTGTGTCAAAAATCGTCATATTCGTTTCACAGCTGACTGTCTATCCGAGATCATTGTCATCCCTCGTGGTGGCACCTTTCTTGATGATGTTTCATATGATAATCCCGATGTTGAAACCCTTATGACTCTTCCTGGCGAAAGCCTCCCATTACATGCTAAAAATGTATCTTATTTGGCTACCATTGTTGGACGTATCATTTCTTATAATTTAATTCCAAAATCTGGGGGGTATAGTCACTATTCTCAAGATCTCACTAGGGGCATCTATGTCATTCTGGGTAATGTTGATGTTAAATGGGGATATGTTATGTTTGATATCATTGCTTCTGATCCATCCACTTTCATTCCTTTTGGTGGTCTCCTTACAAAAATCTTTAAATACTTCAATGTTGACCTATCTGATGAGACTCCCTGTGATATCCGACCTCTCTTTGATATTACTGCTCTTCATCGGATGAGAATTCCTGCCACACTAATGGCAATGCATGATCATCATGCTCGTAGATCCCTTCTTGAATCTCCCGTACATGAACCTCCTTATGAGCACTATCATTCCTCCTCAGATTCATCTGTAACAAGCCATATAGAAGAGCTTTCCACTCAAGTGACTGAATATTACTATAGTGACCAAGTGAGATTTTAGAGGATTGAAGACATTGAATTTGATCTTAGCATGAGACTTGGAGAGGTTGAGAGGATCCAGGTGGAATTAAGGAAAGAGATAGTCTCCTTGAGGAGTGAAAGAGAAGTCGACATGGACTCCATTCACAGTAGATTTGATGAGATCATAAACCTTTTGCAACAACCCCATCCTTCCTCGGGTCCAGGATCATCGAATGCTTGAAGCTCTTTTTGATTTATGTTGAACAATTTGATATTTTGGTTTATGTTATATTGGCAAACTTTTATTTTTACATTGGCATGTAATATTTTAACTTGCACTTGATTTGCTTCATGTTGGACATGGTTTGAAAACATGTGTTTGAACTTGGTATGTAATAGACCAGTAAATCTAGTTCCTTTGAATTCATGTGTATTTTCACACTTGATGGTGAGCTTATATCTTATATAATGATCATATGCTCTATCATGTTTGTGTTCCATATGAATATCCTCACTCATGTTTCTTTTCTGGCAGGGGGAACGTAGCTCCTATTTGTTTATTTTATTTTTCTAACTTATGCATAAACATAGGGGGAGCCTTGCTTCATTATTCCCCTTTTTGATGTTGCCAAAAGGGGGAGAAATAGTATTGGTTTGTATTAGTTTGTTGTTTATGAGTATTAAGTTTATATTTCATGATTTATATAATGAATTGTTTGTCATTATCAAAAAGGAAAAGATTGTTAGGGTTCTGGTTTTGAACCTACACTCTTGTTTTGTTTTGATGATTTTATAAACAATTTATAACTAATTTTGTTTTCTAGTGATTGTGACTTATTACAGGTTTATATCAGAGTTAAAGATCAAGATCAGCTATGTTTACAATCATTTAGGAATTATTGTATATATCGTGTGTTATTCTCTAAGCTCAATATATTTATTTATACACACACTTAACATCATGTTTACATTGTATTGTTTTACAAAAGTTTTGCAATACACCTCTTTATCAAAATCAAATGTATATGTTTATATATTTACACATATATGTGCACATTTGCTAAAACGATGATCTTTTACAAATAGAAAATGTAATTTCCAAAATTTCTTGACAAATATGTTTAATATCATGTTCATAAACTATTCCTAAAGTTTTACATTTTTTAGAATTTATTTGATATTTTTTAACAAGGATCAAAGTTGAAAATTTTCTATGTACATGTTTATGAGTCGACTCATGAACAGTATAGAATCGAATCACAAACTGCTACGTAGTTTAAAATTTGTTTCTGATGAGTCGACTCACAAACATCATGAGTCAACCCATCAGGTTGAGTCGACTCATACCTGTCATAAGTTGACTCACAAACTGTGCTGGAAAATAAGTTTTGTTTCTGCTGAGTCGACCCATGACTTCATGAGGTCGATCCATGCATGATGAGTCGACTCATGAATTTTATGAGTCGACCCATAAGTTGATTTTAGCCTGTAACGGCTACTTATGAGTCGACTTATGAATAATACCGAGTCGACTCATAACACTGTAACGGCTACTTTTAGTTTTTATTTTCTTCTGGCTTTTTGGTCTTTATATTTGGGTTCTTGCTGATGTTTTAGGATGTTATAAATACCCCAGTGCATTTAACATTCTGACCAACCAAGAGATTTGTTTAAATTAAGTTTACAAGTGTTTAAGAGGTCTTTAAAGTCTTGTTTCAAGCTTTGTTTCAAAAGAGAAGTTTTACACAAAGAAGAAGCTTTCAATTTCAATTGAGGAATTCATCATCATCATCATTTCTTCAGTTCTTTGTGTTTATAGAGAAGTTTTTCTAAACTCTTTTATATAGCTTATTTATTCTTTCATATTCATATCTTGCTATATTAAATTAAATTAGAATTTTATTGTTCTCATTTATTGCACACACCCTCATTGAGCTTAGATTATTTCATACAATATATTAGTGGGTATTAGCTAGTGTGTAAATTAGTGAGAGTGAGCTTCATTGTGTTCTTATTCATTATAGAGAACAAATCATTGTATTTGAACTTATATTGTGAATATCTCTTGTAATACACTTGTACACCGAGAGTAGTGAGTGGTGAGAGATGGGGTCGAATCCAATAGGAGTGGCGTTGGTTGACGAACCTAGGGAGAGATTGTATCCGAGCACTTGAGGAGGACATGGGCTAAAGACCAATACTTAGTGTGCATAGTGTGATTGCATAGTGATTGATTGTGAGAGTTTTCGGTGAGCTTGAAAACCGCGTGTGTAGAAGTTCCGTCTTCCAAACCGGGTTGTGATAGTGGAAATCTCCTCGAGGTGAGGAGCAGGGACGTAGGTCGTGGGGACCAAACCTTGTGAATATATTGTGTGTTTGTGTTTGCTTGGCGTTCATCTTTATTTGTGCTCACATCATATATCGCTTTCATCTCTATATTGTGTCACATTTATTTACACTTGTGTTTATATATCCTTGAATATATTTTACCATATAGGATATATTTCTTTGTTCATATTGCATCTTCTTGTTCATAACATATTATATATCTGTCTTGCAAGAATAATTTATAAATAAGTTTTAATTGGCATAAAATTGGATTAGATTAGCATAAGACCCTAATCACCCCCTTAGGGTCTAACAGTAGTGTTCTACCATGTGATGAACACCTACTTGTCACTCGATCAAGATAGTGATCTACCATGCGATGATTCACTATCTGATCCCTTCCGAACGTTCTATCTCCTTAGAACGGTCGAAGATAATGGCCTACCATACGATGTGCCGCTATTCCAATCATAGTTGTTATACTCTCATATCACTGAACTACTTGATTTCCTCTAAATTCGCCCATCAATCCTCTTCAATAGGATGTCGGGACCACAAAATACTATCACGTTAATGATTACCTCTGATAGTTAAATTTTGGCTTCCTATTTAAAATACTTCATCAAGTAGTATTCTAACATGCGATAAACACCTACTTATCACTCGATCAAGATAGTGATCTACCATGCGATGATTCACTATCTGATCTTTTTCGAATATTCTAGCTCCTTAGAACTATCGAAGATAGTGACCTACCATGCGATCATCATAGGAGAGACTCGAGAAAGATGAGAATCACCAAGAAAGTTCGTAGAACTAAGAATCACCATCATTGATTTCTTTTTCTTCTCACCCTTTGGACCCATTGACCCCATCGCAATAC
Organism: Asparagus officinalis; assembly: GCF_001876935.1. Classification (NCBI taxonomy): domain Eukaryota; kingdom Viridiplantae; phylum Streptophyta; class Magnoliopsida; order Asparagales; family Asparagaceae; genus Asparagus; species Asparagus officinalis. The sequence continues at coordinate 41,106 of NW_017972381.1, read as the reverse complement.
ATGAATCTTCATCATCTTCAATGAATCCTATATCAGATTGATCCTCAAGAACTAGCGAACTAGGATTTGAAGATCTCAATCCAATTTCTAAGATTTTTCTCACTTTTTTCTTCTTCTTAGCCATTTGAGAACTAAGTGGTGGCGTAATTTAGCAGCGAAGAAATTGCCATCTTACTTGCGCCATTAGGATCGCTCCTCCTACTCTGATAACATGTTGAAACAAAAGAAAGAGAAATAATTCTAACATTTACAAACATAAATGGAATTTTAAGATTATTTTATAAATGTGAAATATTTTTAAACAATTGTGGTTTTTTTGACACATTTTGTAATTTTGAAAATTTTTACAAATCAAAATAAAACTTTACCAAATAGCCAAACCTACCACAATAATTACATTTAAATACATTATCATCCTTGTGATGAGTAATGGGTGCTTGCGTGTGTAATGTTGATAAGAAGCTTTATAAGATGCACAATAAGTATTTGTGTTAGAATGGGTGAGTTTATGTACATCATAGCAAAATTTAACAATATGATCTTTACGGCCGTAAATGGAACACTTGTAAATTTTGTCATACATGTATGCATAGTGGGTGTTAAATTTAGAAGAATTAACATGTGACTTTGCACACAAGTCCATAAGTTTCTTATTATTATCAATACATATGTTTAAGGTTGAATCTAGAGAAGATGCATGGTTTTTCATAAGATTCAACTCAATGTTAGGCACATATGCATTGCTATTAGAAGTAGAACAAACATGGTTATTTCTAAATGAGTTAAATTAATTTTTAATTTTTTCTTCTTCTAATAAGGCATCATTTCTCTCATGAGTTATGTTAGCAACATTTAAAGTTAAAGAATCATGATCCAACTTTAATTTATCATTAGTTTCTTTGAGGATCATATTATCTTTAGTAATGATATCATATTTAGAATCTAACATATCATGATAGGATTTGAAGTTAACATGCTTGCTCTTCAAATCTATAAAATTATGATGTAATTTCTTGTAGGCATGCATTAATCTATCATATGCACATGCGAGTTCACTAATAGATAATTCACTTTTGGATTCCAAATCGTATACCTCACTAGGGTTATCGCCTAGTGGCCGTGTGCATGATGATGATGCTTCATTCTTACTTGAAGTGGATTCCGCCAAAATGCGTCGAATCTCCTCCAAGTTATCTTGATGTGCTTCTATAAATTTCTATAATGGATAAGCACTATCAAAATGATCAAGCTTGTTAGATATAGATGAATCAAAGGCATTTAGCAAAAATTCTAACAATAGTTTGTTCATGGTAAACATTCTCTTATCATCATTACTCTACTTGGATTTCTTCAAAGTGGGTACAACATAAGCATAATCAATAACTTCCAATAAATCAAAATGTTTAGATTTAACAAAAAGTTTAAATCTAACACACCATTGAGCTAGGGGATATTATTAATTCTTGGAACAATATTAATAGCATAACCTAAGCTAGGTGCACCATGCATATCCATGATATATTTATGCAAGCAATATGCAATAAATCTCAAAAGTAGATTAGCAATAATACAAAGCGATGATCTTTGAACCTAGACGATTAAGCCACAAATAAAAAAGCACCAAGCTCTGATACCAAATGAAAGTACCCAAGAGGGGGGTGAATAGGGTATTTGCTAATCTAATCCGTTGTTAATACCGATTTAAAATCTTATTAATAATTTTTCTAGCAAGTATGAAATTCAACAAGTTATATGGGCTAGGATATGAAGTGAGATAGCAAGCGATATAAAACAATGAGTATGAGATATGAGTAATGAGAACAAAGAGAAAGAAATATACCAAGTAGCAAACGCAAACACACAATATGATCACGAAGTTCGATCGACCCACAACCTACGTCTCCGCTCCTCACCCTCGAAGAGAATCTCCACTATCTACACAAAAACTATACAATCAATTTTCAACTCTCACCGATAAACGTTTACAACTCACACTATTGCAATTACACAATACACCCTCTAAGTGTTGGCCTAGCCTGTGTCAACTTTCTCAAGTACTTGGATTTACCACATCTCCCTAGACTTTATTACCAATGCCACTCATCTTGGAATTGACCCCATCTCTCACCAACCACTTCCTTCGGTGTCCTTGTGTATTACAATGTGATCTCAACAAATAGGTACAAATACAAAGTGTTTATTCTCTAAACAAGATGAGAACTTAATTAAGCTCACACTCAAGGAATCACTCACCACAACCTAAATTATACTTAATGTGAAATACTAAAAAGCTCAAAGGTTGTGTGTGCATTCAATGAGTAATAATAAAACTAAACTTAATGATGCGGCATAATTATGTACCAATTTGTAAGTGCACAATTTATCAAGTTATAGTATAAAAAATATCGATCCCACGAGGAAGGTGATTTTAAGAGATTATTAGAAATTATTCTTATGTTTTGTGCGTGACAATTAGGAATAAAGAATAAGTGTGATTGTGATGAGTGATTGTTGTGAATATATGCAAAAAATAATAATAAATTGAATTTTAGAGGAGAGAAGGAAGAATCAAAGAATAAATAAAATCACGAGACAAGAAATATGAATTAATAAAATCAATAAATAAAACTAAGAATGAAAAGAAAATTTAAGAAAGTCAAGATGGAGGATTCAAAAGAGGTAAGAAATCTAGAATATAATCCACTAACCAATTTCAATTACAAAATATAAACTATTCTCTTTTTATCATATTTTAACTTAGATTTATTAAGCATAGATTATCAAACCATTTAAGGAAAGTGTAACCTATCAAATTATCATCTAAGTTAAAATTATTATTCATGATAAGAACAACAACATGATAATAATCCTAAAATTAATAAGCATAACCTATCAAACCATTTAAGATAAGCATAGATTATCAAATTCTTCTTCTACCGATTAGTTCTCTAGTAGATTATCCTAAACATGAACATTTTAAGTGCAAGAGAATAATTCATATAATATAAAGGAAATTAGATTAGTTTCATATAATTCTAAACTTCCTACAAGAATTAAATTCACATCTTTAAGAAATAAAAACAAGAAAAAGAACTAATTACAAAAATAAAAATAAAAGAAAAATCTAAACTATGAACAAGAAATAAATCTAACTACAAAGAAAATAAAAATCTAAACTACAAAATATATTACAAAAATTAAATGCAAGAAAATAAATCTACTCTACAAATTAAAGTGCAAAAAGAAATAAAAAGACAAGAAAATAAATCTACACTACAAACATGAATTTAAATCTAACTAATAAGCAATAATAAAGAAATTACTAAAAAGAAATAAAAGAGAAAAGAAATGCAAACCTTCAATTTGCTCTTCATCTTCATCCTCATCATTCAACAAAGAGGAGAAAGAACAAATTTAAAGAGAAATTATTTTTATTAATTACAACTAAAGTTATAATTTTTGGAAGGCCTTCTCAATTAAGAGTAGCTCTCCTCTCCAAAAGGAGTTTACAAAATTTTTCACACCTTAACCCCTCACTCTCTACCCCTATTTATAGTAATCTTCAATGAATATGAGCCATTGGATTTGTCTTGAGCCCCAAGCAACAATCTTCACATTTGAATTTGCTTTTTGTTCTTCTCTAGCCCAACATAAGAGGCCCATATGATTTTCAAAAGAAAATAAAAATCTCTTCTTCAGCAATAAAATCAAGTCCGGCCTATGAGAATGATTATTTGATGAAGTTCCAAGTCTTTGGCTCATTCAAGCATTTCTTGTGATTAAAATTCAAACTTGCAGCAACCAAATCCATATGCATTTGAATTTTGAAGTCCGGCCCATTGATGATTTTGATTTCAAAAATGAAAATCCAAGTTGCATTGCATTAGGTCCAGCCCATTCAAAATCCAAGTTGCAAAATCTAAGTTTCAAAAATAAATGAAATTCAGCTGCAGCACCAGTGCAGCCTAGAAAACAAGTCCGGCCTCCTTTCATTAAAATCCAAATCTTTACATCCAAATCCGGTGATTTCAACTTTTTGCAGCCAAGTCCAATTCAAATTTTGAGAAAAAAATAGGAGGAGCTGCCATGGTTGCTTTGGGACATTTGGGCTTTTTAAAATCAAATATTTCACTTGAGAAAAGAGATGAGATTTTTGGGATTTATTCTTCATTATCCTGCAATTAAAGATAAAAGTAATTATTAGTGGTATATTTATTCATATAAAATAGATAATGAGGATATAAAATTGTAATAAAATGTGATTATCAAATACCCCCACACCTAAACTTTTGCTAGTCCTCTAGCAAAGAAAATAAAAAGAAAATTCTAACTCACTTTCGTAGGAATTGCGGTTGTATTTAGCGCATACAACAAGCCTTTAAACCCCTAGGTTACCCTAGTGGATGAGTTGTAGTCTCGTGAGGGTTTGCAGAGAATATACCCACAAAATTTGGTCAACTTGCCAAGTTAAATAAGTCAGTAAATAACAGATTTTCCTTGATATATTTAAACATTCTAATTGAAGCTAATTAATAATCAAGAAAATATTTTTATATATAACTCCAATGTAAATCCCCTAGAAAATCTTTTTCATTATAGCAATACAAAACCAAGTCAAATCTTAGAAATTTAATTAAAAAGTTTTGAAAAGAACATGCTAACTCTTTGTTTTAAATAACTTTCAAGTCTCTTGATCAAAAATTGTTTTTCAAAACCATATATACAAAACAATAATATATATATATAAAAAATGGTTAGTGTTATATGTATATAATAAATTTTTTTTTTCACTCTTTAATTCTTGGTGATTGTTTTATATTTTAACGGGCTTTCTAAGTGACCATTTAATGCCCATTTTTCGCACTCTTCTTTTATAATGTTAGTTTTTTTTTAATATATATATGTGTAAGTATATATAGTCTTTAAAAAAATTTGTGTAAATCAAGATAACTTGAAAAAATATTTTCAACTCTAAGTTAAGCATGCAAAAATTTCATTATTTTTAATTAAAAATCTAAGGTAAGACTTAAGTAAAGTATACTACTTGAAAATTTATTTCTTAAGAATTTTATTTGGAGTTATCATAAAAGGTGAACTTGAATATGTCACTAACTAGGGATTAGAAAATTTAAAATCTATCAATTAAATTAATTATTACTTAACTCTATTAATTTGGCAAGTGATAATATTTTTATAATTTTTTTAAACAAAAAGAAAGAAAGAAAAGCAACTAAAAAGGTAAAATAAAGAGGAAAATATGTATTTCTCACCCCCACACCTAAATTTTGCATTGTCCTCAATGCAAATTCGCTGAAGCACAAAGTAAAGCAGATAAAATTGAAGAACTTACAGTTGTTTGGTTGACAATGATGATAAGGATCTGCAATTACTGTTAGTATGAGGATGAAGAAATCAAATAAAAGGAAAATTATAAGTAATTATTTTTTTTATATATATATTTTTTAACCTATGTTACTTATTCAAATTTTGTTATGTTTTTTTTAAATTTTTTTTTGTTTTTTTTTAAGAAACAAAAGGACAAATTTTTTTTATTATAGATAATGAGGTTCATGAAGAACCAACACCTCTTCCTCTCCGAGCGTAGAAAATTGTAAAAATGGTTTTAGACGTTGACCATTTATTTTAAAAATATTACCATTTTTAGGATTTTCTATCTCGACAGCTCCATGTGGAAAAACTTGTTTAACAAAAAATGGACTTGTCCATCTTGATCTCAATTTTCCCAGAAAAAGATGCAATTTTGAATTGTATAATAAAACTTTCTGTCCTGGGGAGAAATTTTTTTGCAAAATTGATTTGTCATGAAAAATTTTTGTTTTCTCTTTGTAAATTTTTGAGTTTATGTATGCATCATTCCGAATTTCTTCCAACTCATTTATTTGGAGCAATCTGTTTTTACCTGCCGAGTCTGAGTCAAAATTCAACTGTTTTATTGCCCACATTGCTCGATGTTCTAATTCTACTGGTAGACTGGTATGTGACAAGCTTTTCCGAATACTAATCTGTATGGTGACATTCCCAAATTGGCCTTGAAAGCAGTTCTATATGCCCACAGAGCATCACACAATTTTACAGACCAATCTTTTCTGTTATGATTAACTGTTTTTTCTAAGATTTGTTTGATCTGCCTGTTTGTGACCTCTACTTGTCCACTGGTTTGGGGGTGATAAGGAGTTGACAATTTGTGTGTGATTGAATATTTCCTCATCAAAGCCTCGAAAGAACGGTTACAGAAATGTGTACCGTTATCACTGATGATCGCTCGAGGTACTCCAAACCGGGCAAAAATGTTCTCTTTCAAAAACTTGACAACGACCTTGTTATCATTAGTTTTATAAGCTACCGCCTCAACCCATTTTGACATGTATTCAACGGCTACTAGAATGTAGACATTTCCAAAGGAATTTAGAAATTGTCCCATGAAATCGATACCCCACAGATCAAAAAGTTCAACGGATAAAATGGGTTGTAGGGAGTGACCTTCCCTAAAAGCTGACAGCGGTTACAGGTTTTGCAAAACTCGAATGAATCCTTGAAGAGAGTGGGCCAATACAGCCCAGATTGGAGAACTTTTTTAGCTGTTTTTCTCGGGCCAAAGTGGCCCCCACAGGCTTGCTCATGACAAAAGGATAGAACACTCCTAGTTTCTTCTGTGGGAACACACCTCCTAAAGATCTGGTCAGGACAGTATTTGAACAGCTATGGATCATCCCAGTAAAAGTATTTTACTTGGGAGAGAAAACGTGATCTATCCTGTTTGGACCAATGAAAAGGGATCTGGTTCATGACTATGTAGTTCACAATGTCAGCGAACCAGGGAACATATTGGATTTCTAGGAATTGTTCATCTAGAAAATGTTCATTAATTGGGACGGTTGATGTTGGTGCATTTGGGAGTCGAGAGAGGTGATCTGCTACGGGGTTCTCTGTTCCCCTTCTGTCAAGAATTTGGATGTCAAACTCTTGAAGAAGGAGAATCCATCTAATGAGCCGTGCTTTAGCATCCTTTTTGGTCAAAAGATACTTTAGTGCGACATGATCTGTGAAAACTTTGGTTAAGGAACCGATGAGGTAGGACCTGAATTTTTCTAAGGCAAAGACTACAGCTAAAAACTCTTTTTTCTGTGACAGAGTAGTTTTGCTGGGCATCATTCAGAGTTCTACTGGCGTAGTAGATCACATGCGATTTTCCATCAAACCGTTGTCCTAAAACAGCACCAATCGCCGAATCGGATGCATCACACATCAGTTCGAATGGTAAGGTCCAATCCGGTGCATGAATGATAGGAGTTGTGGTTAGCTCCTTTTTCAGATATTCAAAGGCTTTGAGGCAGTCGGGAGAGAAGACAAATGATGTATCCTTGGCTAAGAGATTGGTCAAGGGTCTAGCAATTTTGCTGAAATCCTTGATGAAACGTCGGTAAAAACCAGCATGACCAAGAAACGATCTGACATCTTTGACAGTTTTGGGAGGAGGGAGATTGGAAATGAGATCTACCTTAGCTTTGTCCACTTCGATTCCCCTATTGGAAACTACATGTCCTAAGACAATGCCTTGTTTGACCATGAAATGACATTTCTCCCAATTGAGAGTCAGATTTTTCTCCCTACACCGTTCTAGGACCAGTTTAAGATGATGCAAACATTGGGAAAATGTGTCACCAAAAATGGAAAAGTCATCCATGAAAATTTCGAGAAATCGCTCTACCATGTCGGAAAAAATACTGATCATGCAACGTTGGAATGTGGCCGGTGCATTGCACATGCCAAAAGGCATGCGTCGGTATGCAAATGTTCCATACGGGCAAGTGAAGGTGGTTTTCTCCTGATCTTCGGGAGCGATAGGGATTTGATTGTAACCTGAATATCCATCCAGGAAACAGTAGAACTCGTGTCCTGCTAAACGCTCTAACATTTGGTCAATGAAAGGAAGAGGGAAGTGATCTTTCCGAGTGGCTAAGTTGAGTTTTCGGTAATCAATGCAAACTCGCCATCCGGTTTGGATTCGAGTGGGAATCAGCTCATTAGCCTCATTTTGGATCACGGTGATCCCAGATTTCTTTGGAACAACTTGGACTGGACTCACCCATGAACTATCAGAAATGGGATAAATGATCCCATGATCGAGACATTTCAGAATGTCTTTCCTAACGGCTTCTTTCATCACTGGGTTTAACCTACGTTGAGCATCTCTAGTAGGTTTGGCATCATCTATCAAATGGATTCGGTGTTGAACAATGGTTGGACTAATCCCTTTGATATCAGCCATGGTCCATCCAATGGCTTCCCTATTCTCTCTTAAAACAGCTAAGAGAGCTTCCTTTTGACCGGTAGTCAACTCAGAAGAAATGATAACTGGTAAAGACTCGTTCTCCCCTAAGTAGGCATACTCTAGATTTTCGGGTAGAGGTTTGAGCTCTAACTTAGGGGGTTCCTCCACAGATGGGCGAAGCTGGACTCGGGGTTCTATCTCTAAAGGTTCTCGTTGCCAGCCAACAGCAAAAACATGATTGACCAGCGGTTCTATCTCAAGTTCGTCATCAGAAAGCTCCTCAATCATTAAATCAGATGCATTTGAATCAGACTCACACTCTCCCTCTTGTTGTTCACTGGATATTCCTTGAATGAAATTCACTTCCATGGGTTCATCAGATGGATCACTAGGCTGTCTCCCTAAGTTGAAGATATTGAGGTCAACAGTCATATTCCCAAAAGATAGTTTCATCTGACCGGTTCTACAGTTTATCAAAGCATTTGAGGTGGCTAAGAACGGTCTTCCTAGAATGACGGGGATTTGACTTTTGAGATTGGAAACGGGCTGCGTTTCCAAGACAATAAAATCAACAGGGAAAATGAACTCTCCAACTTTGATCAGAACATCCTCTACCTCTCCTTTGGGAATTTTTACAGATCTATCAGCTAACTGTAGAGTGCATCTTGTCGGTTTAAGTTCTCCTACACCTAGCTGTTGATAGACTGAATAAGGAAGGAGGTTGACGCTGGCTCCCAAGTCTAGAAGTGCCTTATCAATGTGAGTGTTACCTATGACGCATGGAATTGTGGGACAACCAGGGTCCTTATATTTTAACGGCATTGGTTTCGAAAAGATTTCACTGAGGTTGGCAGCTAAGAAGACTTTCTTGGGGACATTGGTGGTTCTTTTCTTAGTGCATAAGTCCTTCAAGAACTTTGCATAAGAAGGGATTTGTTCGATTGCATCTAGAAGAGGGATGTTGATCTTGACCTGTTTAAACGTTTCTAGGATTTTCTCAACCTGCGGGGAGTTTTTCCTAGGTTTGAGTCTATCTGGAAAGGGGGCAACGGGCCTATACCTATCTAGATCAGGCTCAATCTCAAGTTCAGCATTTTGGTCATCGGAAGGAATTGCTTCATCGGAAGGAGTGTTTTGAATGGGAGAAGGGGTTTGATCCGGTGGCATTCTAACCTGATTGTCTATTTGTTTTCCTGATCTCAGAGTGTGAATTGCATTCAGTTGAGCTGGATTGTTGGAACTGGATCCAGTGTCTTTAGGGTTTGCAACAGGTTGACTAGGGAATTTTCCTTTTTCTCTCTCACTCACGGCAGCGGCTAATTGCCCAAGTTGGGTTTCTAACCGGGCTATGGCTTGTATGTTCGAGTTGAGTACTTGGCCGGTGGTTTGCATGAATGAATTTAGAGTGGTGGATGATTGGGTCAACATGTTGGTAGTTTGTGTAGAAGCTTTGATCATAGCTTCTAAACCCTTTTCTAAGACACTTAAACGTTTGTCATGATCAGAATTTGAAAGATTTGTAGGCTGGTGAGGATGAGGATGTTGGTTTGGAAAAGGTGGGTTAGAAAAATTGTTCGGTGTATTGAACGGGACAGTGTTTCCCCTCGGGAATTGTGGGTTTGGCGCGGGAATGAAGTTTTGATTTCCGGGAGAGTTTCCTTGGTTCCAAGCAAAGTTAGGATGATTTCTCCAACCTGGAATGTAGGTTGGAGAAAATGGATCATTTCTGGGACGCTGGAATGCAGCGTTCATTGTTCTAATGCATGGTTGTTTCCTAGAAGAGGACATTCCTCTGAAACGTGGGTAGGAGACTGACAGTTATGACATCCCGGGGCAGAAATGTGATTGATTTGAACCGGAGCTCGTTCCTTAACTTCTAAGGCTTCTAACCTCCGCATAATCGTCGCCATCTTTGCTTCAGAAGCAATGTTTGACTCCAGGGAAAAACTACTAGACTTTGGTTGGGGAACAGATGAAACCATGTCATCACAGTGTTTCCACTGCATTGTTTTTTCGGATAAACTCTCTAGAAATTCCCAAGCTTGATTTGCATTTTTTTCTCATAAAATCTTCCTGACACATCGATTCTAAAGATGTTTTTGAAGAATAGTCCAATCCTTCATATATGACTTGGCACAATCGCCATTTTTCTAGACCGTGATGAGGACATTGGATTAAAAGATCTTTAAATCGGTCAAAGTATTTCCAGAATGGCTCTCCCGGGACAATTTTGAAATTCTGAATGTTGTTCCTAAGCTTTACCGTTTTGTGAATAGGAAAAAATTTCTTGAGAAAAATGGTGACAAATTCCTCCCAAGTTGAGATGGAATTTATCGGTAAGCTGTACAGCCATTTTTTAGCTTTGTCCTTAAGGGAAAATGGAATAAATCTAAGCTTAATCGCATCTTCAGTTAATTTCCTTATTTTAATCATAATACATACTTCCTCAAATTCTGAGATAAATATATATGCATCTTCTGTTTCATTACCTAGGAATTTGGGAAGCATGTTTATGAAATGCGGTCTAAGCTCAAAATTTGCTCCATTTACTTCGGGGAGTCTTATGTAAGATGGAATTGCATTTCTGGTGGGGTAACACATATCCTGAAGAACTGGTTGATTTGCCATTTCTTGTATTGGTTCAACACGGATTAAGCGATAAAAATTATCCCGAACCCAAAATTGCATACACCAAAACAATTTTTTTTAAAGAAAGAAAGAAAATTAGTTTTTTTTTTATATGAGAAGATAAAGAAAAAGAAAAATCCTAACTAAAACAAATCAAGGCAATCACTTTTCAATCAACTCTAACTCTAGGGTTTAGCCTAACTCAACTAGACCAGCTCCTAACCAAAAACTCCTACAGTGAAAAGATCAAAGTTTTACCCAGGTAGTTAGCCAGGTAAGGATAGTACTAGAGGGTGATCAAAGATCAATTAAGTACCTCTTTCCTTGCGGAGCGCTTTACGCAACCCCTAAACCTTGCCTTAGACACCAATTATTCTGAGAAAACTTAAACCGGTTCACTTAAGGATTTCTTATTCTTTATTGAGCTCGAATCCTTAGGGGCCAACGTCTAATGAATTTTAGAAGGCTTGCATTTGTGAAGTGAGGAATTAGTGATTTGTGGGCTAAGGAAAGGGTGATGAAATCCCTTACCTTATCTTGATTGGGGTTTTGCCCTTAAGAATGTTTTAAGTGTGTGCTAAATCAAGTGCTACAATCACTTTGGTGAATTCCTACACTATATGAAATGCAACCCTAGAAATTATCTTTATATTTTTTAATTATGGTCAACAATAATCAAAAGTGAGAAGGGGAAAATTGTTTGAGTTTATTATCTTGTTAGTTAATGTCCAAGTGAAAGATGAATTTTATTATGGTAAACAAAAATAAAATCTTTTTTTAAAATCCTAATTGTCTCTAATTATGAAGCTAGCTAAAGAGGGTGGAATTGAAAACTAGAAAGAAGACTTACCCGAAAGCAATGCTCCAAATTCTTGATCTTCGGTATAATTATGTACCAATTTGCAAGTGCACAATTTATCAAGTTATAGTATTAAAAATATCGATCCCACGAGGAAGGTGATTTTAAGAGATTATTAGAAATGATTCTTATGTTTTGTGCGTGACAATTAGGAATAAAGAATAAGTGTGATTGTGATGAGTGATTGTTGTGAATATATGCAAAAATAATAATAAATTGAATTTTAGAGGAGAGAAGGAAGAATCAAAGAATAAATGAAATCACGAGGCAAGAAATATGAATTAATAAAATCAAGAAATAAAACTAAGAATGAAATAAAATTTAAGAAAGTTAAGATGAAGGATTCAAAAGAGGTAAGAAATCTAGAATATAATCCACTAACCAATTTCAATTACAAAATATAAACTATTCTCTTTTTATCATATTTCAACTTAGATTTATTAAGCATAGATTATCAAACCATTTAAGGAAAGTGTAACCTATCAAATTATCATCTAAGTCAAAATTACTATTCATGATAAGAACAACAACATGATAATAATCCTAGAATTCATAAGCATAACCTATCAAACCATTTAAGATAAGCATAGATTAAAGAAAAAGAACTAATTACAAAATTAAAAAGAAAATAAAAATCTAAACTATGAACAAGAAATAAATCTAACTACAAAGAATTAAAATCTAAACTACAAAATATATTACAAAAATTAAATGCAATAAAATAAATCTATTCTACAAATTAAAGTGCAAAAAGAAATAAAAAGACAAGAAAATAAATCTACACTACAAACATGAATTTAAATCTAACTAATAGGCAATAATAAAGAAATTACTAAAAAGAAATAAAAGAAAAAAGAAATGCAAACCTTCAATTTGCTCTTCATCTCCATCCTCATCATTCAACAAAGAGGAGAAAGAACAAATTTAAAAAGAAGAAAAATTATTTTTATTAATTACAACTAAAGTTATAATTTTTGGAATGCCTTCTCAATTAAGAGTAGTCCTCCTCTCCAAAAGGAGTTTATAAAATTTTTCACACCTTAACCCCTCACTCTCTACCCCTATTTATAGTAATCTTCAATGAATATGAGTCATTGGATTTGTCTTGAACCCCAAGCAACAATCCCTACCTTTGAATTTGCTTTTTGTTCTTCTCTAGCCCAACATAAGAGGCCCATATGATTTTCAAAAGAAAATGAAAATCTCTTCTTCAGCAATAAAATCAAGTCCGGCCCATGAGAATGATTATTTGATGAAGTTCCAAGTCTTTGGCCCATTCAAGCATTTCTTGTGATTAAAATTCAAACTTGCAGCAATCAAATCCATATGCATTTGAATTTTGAAGTCCGGCCCATTGATGATTTTGATTTCAAAAATAAAAATCCAAGTTGCATTGCATCAGGTCCAGCCCATTCAAAATCCAAGTTGCAAAATCTAAGTTTCAAAAATAAATGAATTCAGCTGCAGCACCAGTACAGCCTAGAAAACAAGTCCGGCCTCCTTTCATTAAAATCCAAATCTTTGTATCCAAGTCCGGTGATTTCAACTTTTTGCAGCCAAGTCCAATTCAAATTTTTGAGAAAAAAATAGGAGGAGCTGCCATGGTTGCTTTGGGACATTTGGGCTTTTTAAAATTAAATATTTCACTTGAGAAAAGAGATGGGATTTTTGAGATTTATTCTTCATTATCCTACAATTAAAGATAAAAGCAATTATTAGTGGTATATTTATTCATATAAAATAAATAATGAGGGTATAAAATTATAATAAAATGTGATTATCACTTAATATAAAATCTAGCTTAATAAAATAATAATCAACAATAAATATAAATAAAGCTAGAAATTAAGTTTAGCAAAACTTTTCTAAAAATCAAGAGTGAGAGAGATGTAGATTGAAGCCCAAACACGAAAAGAATAAATCTCCTCTTGTGAAAACCTCTTCACTTAAACAAACTTGAAAACCACACTTAAACAAACTTATAAACTTCTTTTAAAACACTTCTTAGATTATCTCAAATGTTGAGACTGAAAGGGGTATTTATAGATTCACAATACAAACCCAAAAACCAAGAAAAACCATGCAAAAAGACAAAATTCTCAAATTTGTGCAATGCTAAACACTAGCCATTACAGGCCATCAGTCGAATAATACCGTTCATCAGTCGACTGATGAGCTGACTGTTACTGGCCGCTCACCCTTCATCGGTCGACTGATGAAATCATCAGTCGACTAATGAACTGCTTCGGTCGACCGATGGTTCATCAGTCCACTGAGCAGAAACTTTTCATCTTTCCAGCCACTTTCATCGATCGACTGATGATCCTCATCAGTCGACTGATAACATGAACAATCACATATATAAATAGTAAAATCAAACTTTGAACCCCTTTAAAAAATAGCAAATAAATTCTAAAAATTATAAAACTTTGGGAAATGTTTATAAACATGAAAACAAACATGTTACAAAAATAATTTTTCAAAATGAATTTCCTATTTATGAAAACTCATCATTTTGCAAAATTGGTCAAAATATGAAATCTCAAAAACACATAATTTTAACAAAATGACTTAAACCAAATTTTGAAATCTTTTTGTAAAACCCCAAAAAATTGAATATTTTGTGATAAATAATAATAAATATGTTATATATTTATAAATAACATATTATGATGTTTGAATATGCTAGGAATTGGTTTGAGATCAATTCAATATATATATGTATATATATATAAGAGCAAATGCACAATTCATGCTCGATGTATAAATCTGGAAATTTATGACCAGCGGAGAGATTTTATATTTTTCTTATAGATATAGTTGGAATTTGGAAAAACTTAAAAGACAAAATTTGTAGGTATCTTCAGGATATTTGCAACAAGTCTTATATCACCTCATTCAGAGGTCGGACGTGAAAGTTATGGCCAAAATACCAAAGGTCATTTTCCTAGTCAAATTAGGATTCCTGGTTCGGGTCAAACAGGTTTATTTCGGGTTTGCATATATATAAACATGTGTTTTCAAGAAAATTAACATCCTTACATCAGAGTTTCAAACCCTAGTAGCCCATCTTTCTCTCTCTGAATCCCTAGCCCTAAAGTTGAGAATTTTGAGAGCTTTGTGAAGCAAATATCAACACGAGGGCGAGCTCATCAACGTGTAGCAAGGAAAAAACGGCTTGGTTGTACTTCTTTTTGGTTGCTGGTTATTTCAGAGGCTTAAAACAATGTCTAAGGCAAGATTATCTTCATCCAAACCTATCCTCATAGTTAAATAACTAGTGTAGATGATTAATATGATGTTGAATATGTGTTTTTATGCTTTAATCTTAACTTGAGGTGTTAAAAATCAGATTTTTGATAGTAAACCTTAACATAAATGCTAGATTAATAATCTTTTCTTACTGTTTATGATAGTATTATGATCATGATCATTAGGGTTTTTCATAATTTTATTCATATATGAGAAATTTAAGAGATGTACTAAATAAATATTTTCTCCAAAAAACTGTAGCAATTGTATCATATTTAACTAAGATTTAAAAATAGAAAATAAACTCCAAATTTAACCAAATTAGTGCTGAATGAAAGATATATGTATCTAGTTTCTAAAACATAAGACTAATCTTAAAAATCATTTGTATAGAGAAAGATATGATCTTTTTACTAACAACATGTCATGTAGGAAAACGGCTGCACATATATAATGTTTAAATAGAGATTTGGGATAACAAATGAACTCCAAACTAAACCAAACTTATGTTATTTGAAGATGTGTGAATTTAGTTTTCAAAACAGAAAACTATTTGTAAAAATAGTTTTCCTAGAGAAAGATATGCTTGTTTTACTAACAGATGTCACGTCTATTTTTCCTGCTCGTTTTGTGAAGCTGTGTTGCGTCGTTTTGAGGTACGTTTGCGGAGTTTTGAGCCTCTTGATGTTATACGTATAGTCATGAATATGTTATATTATACATTTAAGAATCCTAAGGAGTTTATGATGAATTTTGATTTGATCATATTTGAATTAGATATAGTTCATATACATGTTGGATGTCGTTGATGAGCACAGCTTAGTACTATATGGGATAGTACGTCGACACACCAGATATACATAGTTTATACATGAGGTGGATATCGTTGATGAGCTCAGTTCAGTACCACATAAGGTAGTGTGTCGATATTCCACACGTACAGGCCATTGAGTCGGATTTTAGGAGGCTTGATCTAGCCGTCCATCCCGCACTAGGGTACGATGAGGCTCGTGAGCCGCCAGAGGTACAAGATTTATATGAGGTGGATATCGTTGATGAGCTCAGTTCAGTACTACATGAGGTAGTGCGCCGATATTCCACATGTACTGGCCATTGAGTCGGATTTTAGGAGGCTTGATCTAGCCGTCCGTCCCGCACTAGGGTGCGATAAGGCTCGTGAGCCGTATTTCTAGGATGCCTATTTGGTAGTCCGTCCCGCACTCATGTTATGCACTGAGATCGCGATGAGACTAATGAGCCGTGTACACAGTTCAGGATACCTATAGGGTAGTCCATCGTACTGAGACAATTACTTAATAGCCTAAGTATGATAAATACCGATTATAAATACGACCTATCAGTGAACTATATAACTGAGATACGTTACTTTTGAAAGTATACAAAATTATGTGCTGGTATTTTATTCTCTCTCCAGTGATTGTGGAAGATATTATAAATACGATGTGTTGATATCTTATTTCTTTTACTGTCTTTTTTTTCTTAGTTGGGATCAATGATTAGATATTCACAATTTGAGACTTATGGTATATACATGAGGGTTTTCTTGTTTGGATTATTTCGCTCGACATACCAGTCTCATGTTATGGATCTCTAATTATTGGTTTTATTAGATTGTTTATTCTTATTTTGGTATTAATGTTTAGATGTATGTTATGGATCTCTAATTATTGGTTTTATTAGATTGTTTATTCTTATTTTGGTATTAATGTTTAGATGTTTACGATTCGGGACATATGGTATATACGATTGTTTATTCTTATTTTGGTATTAATGTTTAGATGTTTACGATTCGGGACATATGGTATATACATGAGAGTTTCCTTGTTTGGATTATTTCACTCAACGTACTACGTCTTGTTTTGTAGGTGTCTAAATATTAATTCTGCTAGATACGGGGAAAATGATATAGGTAGACTATGCTTAATAGATAGAGCCTCCACTCCATCCTAGCAGCCCTTCCCCTGGGGGCGGATGGGGGTAATCTTGCTGTGATTTTAGAAAATGGTCCATGGTTCTTTGGGTCTCGTCCTCTCTCATTGAAGCCCTGGTCAATTGGGGAGGAATATGAAAAAATTAATGAATGCATTTACCCTGTATGGATTCATTTACCAGCCCTTAAGCTAAATTTGTGGAATGCTAAAAGTATCAGTAAAATAGTTAGTATTATTGGTCATCCTGTTGCCACTGATAAACTAACAACAAATAAGCAAAGATTAGCTTATGCAAGGGTGCTTGAGGAAGTATTTATGCCTGCAGACCTACCTGACTTCATTATCCTACAAGGCCCTGATGGAAAGAAATTTAATCAAAGAGTGATATATGAACTGAAGCCTAAATGGTGCAATCAGTGTAAACTGGAGGGGCATGAAACCAAGTTCTGCAAAAAAAAATCCATGGGTTCAAAAATGGATTCCAAAAACAAAAGTTTCAGCTAGGTATAATGTGCAGGTTGCAAATAATCCTGTGCATATTTTAGATGTTGATGAACAAAAGGAGCTTTCTAATATTTCTCAGGGTTCTCAGTTGTCAAGTGGTATGGCAAATTTTCGGGCTTTGAATTCTCAGAGACCAAAGCTACAAAAGTCAGGTGTGTTGGGGAATTCCCATGCTAAGAATATTCAGGTAGATGTTGTGCACTTTCAGTCTGGTAATATTCAGCATACCATGGAGTCTAATGATCTTCAACAATCTGATAAAGAAAAAGGAAAGAAAGTTGATGAAATGGCAATGCAAGCTAGTAGTAGTTAATTAGGCTCAAATGAAAATAGCTTCGTGCATGTTGTGCATGTACAGCAGGCAGTATCTGATGGTTTACATATTCCTTCTCAGACTAATAAACCCTAGACTCAAATACAAAGCAGCAAAAAGAAGAAACATTCTCCTGCTAATGCTTTCTCTCATCTGGAGTATTTGGATTTGGATCCCTCTGAAGTTGATAGGGAGGAAATCAATTCTAAATGAATTTGTCTTTTGGAATGTGAGGGGACTTAATAAGTCCTCTAAGAAACAAATGGACAAGCATCACTTATGGAATTATCACATCTCTTTTATAGCATTGCTGGAAACAAAAATAAAGGATACAATGTTGCAGAAAATTGCCAAGAAAATAGCAAATAATTGGAAATGGATATCAAATCTGAGAAATCCAGTGAAAGCAAGAATTATGATTCTTTAGAATCCAAATGTTTTGGATATACAAGTTGTTTGCTACTCTGATCAAAACATCACTTGCTCTATAAAATTTGTTGATGGGAGATTGGCTTGTGTGGTGTCCTCAATATATGGTTTCAATAATTTGGAAGCAAGAAAGGGCTTATGGTCTGAATTAAGATTTGTTCATCAGTCTATAGGAGAAATTCCTTGGCTCATTTGTGGTGATTTCAACACAATTATAAACAATGAAGAGAAAATTAGAGGGAATTTGCTCTTAGTTTTAGAAACAACAGATTTCAGAGATTTTATATATGATTGGCATCTCTCACATCTGAAAACTTTAGGATGTTTTTACACCTGGAATAACAAACAAGACCCAGTATCCAGAATCTGGAGTAGATTAGACAGAGCTTTGGTAAATGACAAGTGGATTCATAACTATAATGCCAGTCAGGTAGAATTCCTTATTCCAAACTTTTCAGACCATTCTCCTGGTGTTATTACAATCAATGAGGAAATTTTACAATGGAAGAGGCCTTTCAAAATTTTCAAAATGTGGACAAAACATGTCAGTTTTCTCCCTGCAATTGCATACACCTGGTAATCTAGGATAAAAGGTTGTACTATGTTTTCAGTTTATTCTAAATTGAAGAAGCTGAAGATTGCTCTGAAGGACATTAATAAAAAGAACTTCTATAACATAAGTGAGCATGTTCATAATGCTAAATATGCTCTGGATGAGGTTCAAAATAGTCTTCAAACAAATCCTTTTTGTCCTATGTTAATCAAACAGGAAAAAGAGTGTATTTCCAATCTTAACAAATTGCGGGATTGTGAGCTTTCTTTTTTTTCAACAAAAGGTAATAATTTCCTGGAGTGTTTATGGAGATAGATGTACAAATCTCTTTCATTCTGTGATAAAGGCTGACAGACATCACAATAGGATCATGCTTTTATATAACAATTTGGGACAAAGGATTACTGATGGTGAAGGCATAGCAAATGAATTAATTGCTCATTTCAAAGGCCTGATGGGGACATCAATTAATACTTCTCCTCCCAATATTGACATCATTCATTCAGGGCCTTGCTTAAACGATTCTCTGGCCAGGGGTTTAATTGCTCCTGTTACAAAGGATGAAATCAAGGATGTTATTTTCTCCATGTCAAACAACAAAGCCCCTGGACCAGATGGTTATAATGTTGCCTTCTTCAAGTCTGCCTGGAGAATTGTAGGAGATGAAGTTATTCTAGCTGTAGGGGAATTCTTCAAATCTGGAAAACCTTTGGGTATGGTTAATTCTACTGCAATCTCTCTCATTCCAAAAGTTAATTGCCCCATTTCTCCATCTGAATTTAGGCCTATATCTTGTTGCAATGTCCTTTACAAAATTATTTCAAAAATTTTGGTGAATAGGATTAAAACAGTTATGGGTTTCATTGTCAACGAAGCTCAAAGTGCATTTGTGGAGTGTAGACAAATCACTAATAATATTCTTCTTGCACATGAGTTGATTAAGAACTATAGCAGGAAATGTATCTCCCCAAGAGTAATGCTTGGTATTGATATCAAAAAAGCATTTGACACTATCAGCTGGAATTTTTTAAGAGATTTGCTTAAAGGTCTGGGCTTCCCAAATAAGATGGTGGATTGGATTATGACATGTATATCTTCCCTTTCTTATTCCATTTTTTTAAATGGATCCCTCCATGGGTATTTCAAAGGTAAAAGGGGTCTGAGACAGGGAGACCCTCTATCCCCATACCTCTTTGTCTTGGATATGGATTATCTCTCTAGATGCTTGGATTTATTGAAGAATGACAATCAATTCAAATTACATCCTAAATGTAAAAGGCTCAAGATATCTCATCTTATTTTTGTTGATGATCTATTACTTTTTAGCAAGGGGGGTCTGGTATTAGTGCAAAAACTCCACCAATGTTTACAAGATTTCAGTGCAACTTCTGGGATTGAAGCAAATCCTAATAAGTGTCATATTTTATTTGGTGGTGTGAATGAATTGGTTAAGTCTTCTATAAATAACTTTTTGGGCTTTACTAAGGGCACTCTACCTATCAGATACCTTGGAGTCCCTCTTATATGCAAGAGGCTTTCCCATATTGACTGCAATCCTCTTCTTAACAAGATTTACAGTCAGTTTCAAAATGGTCTTCCAGGAATCTCTCTTATGCAGGAAGAATATAGGTCATAAAAAATGTGATTTTAGGTGTCCAAATATATTGGACATCCAGCTATATTTTGCCAATGAAGTTCTCCAGGAAATTGATTAAATGAACAGGGATTTTCTGTGGGGGAGAACTGATCATAAGCATAAACCTTCTCTAGTAGCCTGGGAGAAAATCTGCCAGGGGAAAAAATTTGGTGGGTTAGGCATATTCTTTAATAAACTCTGGAACTTTGCTACTACCTTGAAGAACATCTGGTAAATGCATGTAAATAAAGAGCTCTTATGGATCAAATGGATCCATGACACCTATTTGAAACATAGTGATGTCTGGACTGTCAATGTTAAAGCAAGTGATTCTTGGCTCTGGAAACAAATGCTAAAAATCAGGGATAAAGCCTTGGCATTAACCGGAGGAGTTGATAACCTGAAGCGTATTATTGGCTCTTACTACAAGAATTCAAAAGTTAAATCATCATCCTTGTATTTGGCCTTATCTCCAAATTCTCTCAAAGTTCCATGGTATAACACTATTTGGGAGAGAATGAATTATCCCAAGCATTCTATCATTAGCTAGCTTGCTGTTCAAAATAGATTGTTAACGCAAGACAGGTTGTCTATGATGGGGATTTTGATTGCAAATTCATGTTGTTTATGCAATGGTGTTGCATTGGAGAGTCGTGATCATCTCTTCCTTGAGTGTGAGTTCTCTACAAATGTTTGGAACAAGATTATGGTGTGGCTCCAACTCAGATGGCGTTCCTGTAGCTGGAACTATATATTGGAATGGTATACTACCAGTTTGAGAGGTAAGGGGTTTAAGCAAAAGATTAAGAGAATGGCCTTCAATGCTTCATTATACAAGATATGGAATGAAAGAAATTCTATGATATTTTTCAGAAATCCAAGGGGGGTGATCAACTAGTTAAAGAGATCAAAGTTGATATATTGATTCTTATTCTCAATGGTTCTACTGCTCCTGAAAATAGAGAGTGGGTTTTATCTTTGCAAATAGAATTTTGGATAGTGTGTGATATCTTTTGTATATCTGTTAAAAATCTAGGCTTTCTCATGTTATGAGAATCATGATGTATCAAAACTTTCCATATGGTTGAATGAATAAATTTTTCATTGACCAAAAAAAATCTGAGGATTTCGGACATAAAACTCACTTTAACCTCATTAAAATGAGCAATAAAGTACGAGGAGGCTAATCTTTGTATCCATTTCAAAGATATTTTCGATGATGATGATGATGATGATGATGGTGACGGTGCATGCAAATCTAATGTAAATGCATTTAAGTGGACTATTCAAAGAAATCATGTGCAAGGAATGAATATTCCCTAAGCGTGCTATTCCGCCATCATCAGTTGTAGTCTTGCAGAGATCTTGTATCCATGTGCAAATCTTCAGCGCCCCCTCCCTCCCTCCATCTTCCTCTTTGGAAGATAGTCTTAGTGCAAGCCATGTCCAGGCCTCTCTTTTGTTGTGCCGGTCCAGGTAAAAAGCACAAGTTGTCATGCCTAATATTTAGTAGGGACTTTTGTCTTTAGACCCAAAGTTTTACACTGATTTATGTATAAACCCAAGTATTTTCATTCATACCTTTGAACCCAATCAACTTTATGTTTTTGTCTTTAAACTTAGATAATATAATTCATAGTTTGAGTACATTGTATTTGTACTTTTAGGAAATAAAATCTTCAAAATACCCACACATCTCCCAGAATTCTCTCTCTCTCTCAAATGTGCTAATATATACATTTTATTGGTCATCTTGATAATTATATTATTTTATACACTATTTCTTCCTCCAGCAAATATTCATGTAAAAATTAGGATCTTTTAATATTTACTTTCTCTTGAAATACATGAAATATTAGGTTAACTACATTTAAATGTGAAAGTATATCAAGTATTTTTGAAAGTATAGCAAGATAAAACACAATTGTAGCATATATTTCTTAAAGCGTAGCAGGTCTTGACGAAATTATAGAAGGTATTTCTGAAAGTGTAGTAGAAATTGTTAAAAGTATAGCATATATTTTTGAAAGTATAGCAAGTATTTCTAAAAATATTGCAGGTGTTTCTGAAAGTATAGTAGGTGTTTCTGAAAGTATATTAGGTATCTCTAAAAGTATAGCAGGAAAAGGCACAAGTATAGCATGTATTTCTGAAAGTATAGCACATAAAACACAAGTGTAAAAGTATTGCTGAAAATATCATAGATATCTCTGAAAGTATAGTAGGTATTGTTGAAAGTATAGCTGGTATTTTTGAAAGTGTAATAAAATAAAAGACAAGTGTAGCAGGTGTTGAAAGTAAGTAAGAAAATACATTAGTATATAATTAGACCGAACACAATTGGAGTAGACACATCAATCAGATTACATTAATACACGTATCTTTACATATACCCACATAAACTTCTTTTGTTTGTAGGATTTTGTAAGTCAACCACAATGTACTTGTAGTACAAGCAATTAGACTTGCATCAACAAAACTAAATCATTGTAGTTGACCATGACATTAAATTCAAAGAAGTGATTATTTCCTCTAAAATTCGTCAATGCACAATATAATTCATCATCCATCTAAATTTGTCACAAAGGAAAATAAAAATGTGTAATTTTATCAAAAAATAGTCAAATTAATGCAAATTTAAATATGAAATTTGGTCTCACAACAAATTAAAATCAAAATTATGAAATTAAAATAATTTTTTATTTTTAGTATTATTAATTATTCTTATTAATTGTAATAAATATTAATGAGGAATCATAAAAAAAATTATGTGAAAAACTATGATGAAGAAAATGACAAATTAATGACATTATTGTCCCAATTGCTTATGTAGATTAATATTTATGCTAAAAAATTAAGAGTTGAGGAATTAGAAGAATTTATAACTTAAAATACCAAAAAAAGAGATAAATCCTAACCACAATTTAGTACTCAAACATTATACTTTAACCGAGTTAAGGAGAATTTAATGGGTTTATAAGAGTTGAAAAAAAATAGGAGAGCAAAAGAGGTAAGAGAGAATTAAATGAGAAAAAGAGAGGGGTAGAATTAAAAAATTTTAATGGGGACCACATAAGTGTGAAGTGTATTTGAGAATTTGAAAGATAAACACACAAGATTAATTGGGTCTAAAGATACAAAGAAAGGTAATAGGTTTAAACATAACTCATGGTCAACATTTGGGTCTAAAGACAAAAATCCCTAATAAGAAATTGGAGATAGGCGTGTCATGGACACGGATCGACACGTAGCCTTTTGAGCTAAAGTGTATTTGAGAATCTTCTCTTTCTAAACAATTGCAAGCTTACACATACATTCACATTCTCCCCCAAATAGAAAATATTCATATGAAGTGATCGGTAACAAAAATGTATAAATGTTTTAGAAAATAGTAAATTTCACAAAAATCTATAAATGTTTGGCTCATTTTTAAATAATTTCCAAAAAATATGGAAAAGTTACTTAGCCAAACTTTTACACTTTTCGAAACCTATCATAAAAAGTTTTGGGATTTAAATGAAATTTTCAAATATTCAGAGTTATCTTTCCATTATATATATATGGGTAATATGGACCTAAGGTGACTCCTTAGGTTGCATCTAAGGATGCGTAATCTAGACCGTAATATCCCTCAAATTAATCTGATCCCTCCATTTAAAAAACTCTTCCCCAAAACTTTATCCTCTTACTCTCTTCTCAGAACAGCTCTGGCCACCAACCCCTCCCCCTATCCTCCTCTCCTCTGCCCAAACTCGACCCCTAGATCTCAACCCACGTTCAGACCTTGAGCCTGCTGCCGCCGATCCACTTCGTCGTCGATCCACTTCGCCGCCGCTTCACTTCACGCGCTAGATCTCAGCCCTCCAGCTCAGGTCAGATCTCATCCCGCGATCACTGATGCTCCACTTCGCCGCTGCTCTAATTCATGAGCAGATCTCAGCCCTCGAGCCCGTCGCTCCACTTCGCTATCAGATCTCCTCCCTCGAGCTCATCTCGTGATCACCATCGAGCCTGCGCTTAGCCTTCGACGCTGCAGCAAAGCCCTTAGGTCTCCACAAAGCCCTCAATGATAGTTAGAGAATTTTTATCTTGTAATTCTTTTTGATTTTGGGATATAAATTATGAAAATGAAGAAATGTATAATAGTTTAGATTTTGGGATAGGTTTATTGTTAAATTGGATATGAACTTTACATTAAAAGAAATGTATAATAGTTTGATTGGGGTTGAATTTAGTTTTTGAGTTTGGATAATGAAATTGTTTATTAAAATTGAAAGATCAACTTGATGACGAATTTTTAAAGATTTTAAACTTCATATATGTGATAATTTGATAGCTTGTATAGTCACTCCAACAATTCTCTTACGTGATACAACAATGAAGGAAGATGAAAACAAACGTATAGCCCTTGGCCTTGAAGGCGAGGACCATGATCTACTATCTACAACAAGTTTTTTATCTCAGGTGATAATATCTTATTGTTTATAGTGTACTATTAACTAATGACATATACCAAAATATTTATCTTTTAGTATGAATTGGGTTTTTTTTCATAAGTTTTGTTTCTCTATTTTTATAGGCATCTGAGCATGAGAGAATGTTGATGAGTCTAATGGTGTTAAAAATGGTGAAGGTAATCTTATTGTTGATCCATATATCTGTGATGCCCCTGGGTTCACACAAGGCTGCAGTCCGAGGTAAAACCAGAAATGTCAAACCTGCCATGCACCACACCGTGCAATAATATGTTTCACCATCATAATTTCTATCTCTCTAGTGGAATCAACAACAGGTGTAGTACAAAGCAAGTAAAAGGTTATACAAGAATCAACTGATGAAATAATAGAGATCAAATTAATATTTCACCATCTAATATGTTGGAGTACAAATAAATGTCTGAAATAGATAAACTGGAGTTTCTCATCAAGTCTCAAATACAAAATGTCAGATAAAAGAAAATAAGGCACACAGCCTTTACAACTTCTAGAATAAAACTCTCAAATGTCTAAACAGAAGTCTACAGTGGAGCTCAAGGAAAATATAACTAAAATAGATGGCTGAAGCTAAAGTGCATCGCCGTCAACCTGCGACTCTCCGGGCTCCTGGCTCGTTACCTAAAAGGGGGAGGGACAACGAGCGTCAAAGCGCTAGCGAGCAACATCACAACCAACCCCAAGGGATAGGGCTCGTTGTATATGAAAATACAGATAATATATAATAATACAAATCATCTACACAAACATTTATGGGTTTTACTACTTAGGGAAATACAACACGAGCATAGGTACGTCGAGCGAAATAATCCAAACAAGGAAACCCTCATGTATATACCTTGTATCTCAAATTGTAAATCCCTAAATATTAAACCCGAGGTTGGTCATAAGAAATAAATAAAGAAAAGAATACATACCCATCTCTACCAATAAAGTGCAAACATGTCAAAACTACAATAGGTGTCATGCACAACCTAGGTAGCTATCATGTCCCAGCCTAATACAATATATCATGTACCCAACTTGATTGCGTAACATGATCAAGGTTTAGTAAAAGTCTAAAACATGTTTGAAATGGATTATAGTCCAACACGAGGACTCTAATGGATTATAGTCCAACACGAGGACTTTAATAGATTATAGTCCAACACGAGGACTGCGTATAAGAAAGTGTACATGTCTTATTCCCGTACACATCCTACTATATTGACTTAAACTTGTGTTCGAAAGGTTATCTCACATGTATGGTGAAATCATATTCACTGCAAATAAATACTCAATAAACAAGGCACTCCTCAAGTCCAAACATGGTAGATAGTACCCTTGAAATATGTAAACACTGTATATATACATATATATATATATACATATATATATACAGCAGATGATTTAAACAAAAGCACGAACGAAACAGAAAGAATATACTGCAATGAGTCGACTCGTGCTAAATATGAGTCGACTCAGCAGAACACAAATAATAGCAGGAAAGGACTTCATAAGTCGACTCATGACAGTCATGGGTCGACTCATGACTTATGGGTCGACTCGTATACTGACGAGTCGACTCAGCAGAAACAAAAAAGACAACACAACTAGACTTCGTGAGTAGACTCATGACAGTCATGGGTCGACTCAACCTGTTGAGTCGACTCATGATGAGCCGTGGGTCGACTCACGGGCTGAACAGAGCATTTCTCCTAACTGTAACTTGTTCAACACGATCCACACTTCCATTTTACTGATCTACACTTCTATAGCCATCGATTCTCGACTATGATACAGTGAGAAAAACATATTTATCATGAGAAACGATTTTCTTGTAGGTTAAATCTAACATTTAACTCCTAAACATGAAAGAAAGCATTTAATCAAAATAAAACTCATATTTTTATTCTTTAAACAAAATTCCAGATCTGGGTTTTCATGAAAAACTTGTTAGTGGGGATCTAAAAATCCGAAATACATGATCTCTAGTATTAACCCTAACAAAGATATTGATTTATACTTGAAAATAAGTCTTAGGCTCAATAAAACTTATGGAAAACAGTTGTAAACAAATAGAAACATGGGAGAAGGGTTGGGCGAGATGTTACTCACCTTAGAAGTGATGATGAACAATCCCCTTCGCTGCAATCCACGAAAAGCCACTGAAAATCCCCAAAAATCGCCCAAGAAATGCCAAAAACGGGCTAGGGTTTAGAGGGGGAGAAGAGGCTAGGGTTTCTCTAGGGTTTTCTGATCAAAAGAGGTGTTTTCGGGTAGAGGGGAATATATACAAGTGGATAAACCCGACCCGAAACCCAAACAAACCCGACCCAGAAAACCAGAGGAAACCCCGATGAGTCGACTCATGACAGTCATGGGTCGACTCATGATAAAATGAGTCGACTCAGTAGAGACTAAATAACAACAGGACTCGATTTCGTGAGTCGACTCATGACAGTCATGGGTCGACTCATGGACTAGAAACTGCATACTCTAACTCTGCTGCATATGATTGAAATCTAGCACACTCAACCTCATTACTGATGTACGTATACATACTCAAAATCTACGGGGTCTTACAATATCGGAATGGAGTTCTCTACCCATGATGAAGGTTACAATTTCTATAATGCATATGCCATATTTAAGGGATCTGGTATTTGCAAGGGTCATACGTGTTAGTCGAGAAAGAAAGATGCAATCATATCTAGAACATTTGTATGTGACAAAGAGGCTTTAAATTTTTAAAAGATAAGAGAGAAGTTGAGAATTACAAGAAAGAGAAGGAACTTGACGATAATGGAAATGAGAGCAATGCCAGCAATAAGATGTCTACTTTATCCATACACATCTCTATAGATCCAGAAAAGCTCGCAGCCACGAAGGGATGACCAGCACAGGCTACTAGAATTAAGTCTGGAATGGAAATAGAAAAGAAAAGAGTATAAAAAAGTAAAGATTTTGTGGATTTTGTAAGGGAAAATGACATTATATAACAAGTTGTCCTCTAGCTAAGGTATTATATTTAATCTTCATTTTATGTGATAATTCATATTGATGCATTTGTCATAATAAATTGTAAATTTTTTTTACAGATGAAAAATGTTGCTGGTGGAGGTCAGGAAAGCTAATGGAGGGCCAAAACAAAGTAGTTTGCAATAAGTGGGTTTCATTTTGTTTTAAATAATCATGTGTTTCAAAATAATTGTGAAAAATCATATGGATGCAATTATGTATTCTTTGAAAAGTGTGTGCATTAAGTATGCAGAGTTGATAATGTGGTTGTATGGATTAATCATGTGTTTTGGTATAATATGATAATTTGAGCCAAAGCTATGTACATGTAGATGCAATTATGTGTTCTTTAGACCATGTGTACCTTAAGTTTACAAGTTAATAATGTGGTTGTATGAATTCATCATGTATTTCGGTATAATATGATAATTTGAACTAAACTGGCGTAAAGAGTTACAAAAAACTTTAACAAGTGAGTACAAAAAATTACAGAAAAATGAGTTACAAAACGTGCATAAGTGGGTACAAAACTAGGCTAAAGAGTTACAAAACTTGAATAAGTGGGTACAAAACTTTTTTCCAGAACAATGAGTTACAAACTTGAATAAGTAGGTACAAATTTTTTTCCAGAACAATGAGTTACAAACTTGAATAAGTAGGTACAAATTTTTTTTCCAGAACAATGAGTTACAAAACATGCATAAATAGGTACAAAACTAGGCTAAAGAGTTACATAACTTGAATAAGTTGGTACAAAACTTAAATAAGGGGGGACAAAACTTTTTTCCAAAATAATGAGTTACAAAACTTGAATAAGTGGGTACAAAACTTGAATAAGTAGGTACAAAATTTGAATAAGTGGGTACAAAACGTGCATAAATGAGTACAAAACTTGAATAAGTGGATACAAAACTTGAATAAGTAGGCACAAATTTTTTTTTCTAGAACAATGAGTTACAAAACGTGCATACATGGGTACAAAACTTGAATAAGTGGGTATAAATTTTTTTCCAGAATAACGAGTTACAAAACGTGCATAAGTGGGTACACAACTTGAATAAGTTGGTACAAAATTTTTTTCCTAGAACAATGAGTTACAAAACGTGCATAAGTGGGTACAAAACTTGAATAAGTAGGTATAAAACTTAAATAAGTGGGTACAATTTTTTTTCTAGAACAATGAGTTACAAAACTTGAATAAGTGGGTACAAATTTTTTTTCAGAAATGAATCACAAAACGTGCATAAGTGGCTACAAAACTTGAATAAGTAGGTACAAAACTTGAATAAGTGGGTATAACTTTTTTCAGAACAATGAGTTAAAAAACGTGCATAAGTGGGTACAAAACTTGAATAAGTATGTATAAAACTTGAATAAGTTGGTACAAATTTTTTTTCAGAACAATGTGTTACGAAACTTGTATAAGTGGGTACAAAACTTGAATAAGTGGGTACAAAACTTGAATAAGTAGGTACAATTTTTTTTCCAGAATAATGACTTGCAAA
This sequence comes from Asparagus officinalis, assembly GCF_001876935.1. Classification (NCBI taxonomy): domain Eukaryota; kingdom Viridiplantae; phylum Streptophyta; class Magnoliopsida; order Asparagales; family Asparagaceae; genus Asparagus; species Asparagus officinalis. Next base: position 11,689 of record NW_017972381.1, on the reverse strand, counting down.
ACGTGCATAAGTGGATACAAAACTAGGCTACAAAGTTACAAAACTTGAATAAGTTGGTACAAAACTTTTTTTCTAGAACATTGAGTTACAAAACTTGAATAAGTAGGTACAAATTTTTTTCTAGAACAATGAGTTACAAAATATCATCCACATAATATCGAGCGAGTATATTACATAAACAATGAGTTACAATGAACATCCTGTTACTTCCACTTATCCACACAAAATCATCCACATAATATCATCCACATATTACATACACAACAACAACCAATGTTAAAAAATAAGAGTTACAAATCAAGTATGGATAATCATCTAACTGGAAATGCTATAGCAAAAATTGTGAACCTCTGTCCAATGTTCAAAATTTTTCCACCAAAAGCACGCTGATATATTTTCCCATCATCTGTTTTAGAGAATGGTAATCCATAACTTTCAAGTTCAGTAACTGCTCTAGGCGCCTTTCAACATGTATACTGAATAACATCCTGATCACTGATGACAAATTCAACAAGTATACTGAATAACATAGTCGATGAAAGAGTTATCTTTTCTAGATTTTTATTTATTTGAGAAGCAATTGATTGCAAACATTGCTTTGATGAAACATAGGTTGCAAGTTGGGCGATGAAAGAAGCCTCGGGATGATGATGAAAGTGACAAATACCTATTTTACCCTTCTAATTAATAAATAAAGAAACCCCTATTTTGGGAGTACTAAAACAATGCTCATATAAAAAAAGGTTTTTTAGATATTAGTCCCTTCTTAATAATTGCATAGTCCCTCAAATCTTAAAAATTGCATACTAGTCCCTTAATCTTTAATAATTGGATATTATTCCCTTAAATCTTCAATAATTGCATATTAGTTCTTCAAATCTTAGAAATTTGATATTGGTCCCTCAAATCCTATAGGGTCTCGCAAAATGGTCTCTCAGTTAGTATTTCAGTTAAAATACTTAGCCATGGCCTAGTTCACTCTTATTCAAAATCTACAATCACCATACTACCCCTCTCTCTAATGTTTCAAATATTGTGAACCTCAATTTTAGGTTAGGGTTTTTTGTTAACCACTAGAGAAGAAGAACTCAAGTGAACTTAGATTTATTTTAAGATGGAATTGGGTTTAAACCGATTAGCAAACAGGTTGGTGATAATCACATTTTATTATAATTTTATACCCTCATTATCTACTTTTTATGAATAAATATACCACTAATCATTGTTTTTATCTTTTAATAAATTTTATACCCTCATTATCTACTTTTTATGAATAAATATACCACTAATCATTGTTTTTATCTTTTAATTGCAGGTTAATGAAGAATAAATCTTATGAATAAATATACCACTAATCATTGTTTTTATCTTTTAATTGCAGGTTAATGAAGAATAAATCTCAATCTCTCATCTCTCAACAAAGGCCCCTTGATTTAACACCAAAGCCCAAAATCAAAAGCAAAAGAATGAAGCCCATGAAGCAAAATAATATCTTTTAATATTTAATGAAGCATTAAAGCCCAAAATGTCAAGAAAATGTCCAAAAGTCTAAGCCCAAAAGCGTAAGAAAAATAAATATACCATCAAGGAACAAATGAAGAAGTTTTGTGAAAAAGGAAACAAATCATGCAATCTGGATATCTCGGTAATGTTTGGTATTTTGGCCATATCTCTCTCATATCAACTCGGAATTGGCTAAATAAACATTCTCTGGAAAGCTAAGAACGAGATATACAACTTTTGTATTTATGACATCTCTGAAATCGAAAGATATCATGGACAAATATTCGTACAAATAAACACGATCTGAATTTCTATGCTGGAAAAGTAATTATGGGAAGAATTTGAAGGTTAATGAAGAATAAAGCTCAAGATCTCTTCTTTCAGCAAAAGCTCATTGAATTAGTGAAGAAAACAAGCAAAAGGCCCAAGAATTCAAGCCCAAAAGCTCAAAGGCTAAAAATGATTCCTTAGGGCTTAAGTCTTCATCCAAGGGCTCTCATTCATTGTTGTTTACTATAAATAGGGGTAGAGAGTGAGGGGTTAAGGGTGTAAAAATTTTTGTAACTCCTTTTGGAGAGGAGAGATACTCTTAATTGAGAAGGTCTTCCAAATTTATAATTTTTTGTTACAATTAATAATAATAAATTTTTCACCACTTTAAATATTTCTTCTCTTTGTTGGATGATGAAGATGGAGATGAAGAATTATTTAGAGGTTTGTATTTTTTTTTCCTTTTTCTCTTTTATTTCTCTTTTATTGCTTATTAGTTAGATTTATTTTCATGCTTGTAATTAGATTTTATTTTCTTGTTTAAATAGCCAAGAGGCTAGAACCCTCTTGCCTTAGATTTATTTTATGCTCATAGATTAAATTTATTTCATGCTTATAGAATAGATTTATTTTCTTGTATTTTTATATTTATCTTGTAGTTTAGATTTTACAAATTATTTTGTAGTTAGATTTTAATTTTTTGCACTATTCACCTTGAGGCTAGAACCCTCTTGGGTTTAATTTTTCTTTTTGTTTATTTTCACTTTCTTTGATTCACCTTTAGGCTAGAACTCTCTAGGGAATCACCTTGTTCTAAGAAGAGGATTCAATTCTAGATTACCCATATCTTTAATTGAATCCGCTATCTTTATATTCTTGATTTTTTTATTTGTTTCTCGATTTTATTCATTCTTCCTTCTTGCCTTGTTGATAACATTTATTTTTTACTCACTTCTACTCTCAAATATATTCATTTCCACAATCACAATCATTCTCTCCACAATCACATTCACTCATCACTCCTATTTTGTCATGCACACAACATAATAACCGATTTTATATTTTCTCCTACAAAACACCTTCCTCGTGGGATCGATAACTCTTTATACTATAACTTGACCGGTTGTGCACTTGCAACCTTTTTGGTACATGTTTATGCCGCATCAACCTCATTATTATTTCTAAAATATTATCTAATACTATTTATCAACATTCCACGTCAAATATTCACAATATGCATATTACCGATATTATCATATCTAATTAAATTATTTAATCAATAATATTTGTAAAACGAGAATTTGTTTTCGGGTAAGTCCTCTTTCTAGTTTTTAATTCCACCCTTTAGCTACTTCTTCACAATTAGAGACAATTAGGACTCTTAAAAAAAGATTTTATTTTTGTTGACCATAATAAAATTCACCCTCCACTTTGACATTTACTAACAAGATAATAAATTCAAACATTTTCCCCCCTTCTCATTTGTTTGATTGTTAACCCTAATTAAAAAAAAGATTTTTCTTTTCCATCCTTTTTAGTTGCCTTTAATTCATAGGGTTGCATTTCATATTGATAGTAGGAATTCACAAAGTGATTTGAGCATCTTGATTTGACACATACTTAAAAATATTTTTAAGGGCAAAACCCCATAATCAAGATTAGGTGAGGGATTTCATCACCTTTTCCTTAGCCCAAAAATCACTAATTCCTCACTTCACAAACCCAAGCCTAATAAAACTCATTAGACGTTGGCCCCTAAGGATTTGAGCTCAATAAGGAACAAGAAATACTTAAGTGAACCGGTTTAAGTTTTCTCAGATTAGTTGGTATCTAAGGTAAGGTTTAGGGGTTGCGTAAAGCGCTCCGTAAGGAACGAGGTACTTAATTGATCTCTGATCGCCCTCTAGTACTATCCTTACCTGGCTAACTACCTGGGTAAAACTTTAATCTTTTCACTGTAGGAGTTTTTGGTTAGGAGCTGGTCTAGTTGAGTTAGGCTAAACCCTAGAATTAGAGTGATTGAAAAGTGATTGCTTTGATTTGTTTTAGTTAGATTTTCTCTCTTTTTTCTCATAAAAAAAACTAATTTTTTTCTTTTTTCTCTTTCTTTGTAAAAAAATATATATAAAAAGAAATAGTTTTGGTGTATGCAACAGTGGATTAGGGATAATACACATCGATTAATTCGCTTTGAACCAATCATAGAAATGGAGCATCCTAATTCACCTGTTCTTTATGATATGTGCTATCCCATTAGGAATGCAATCCCTTCATGCATTAGGCTGCCCGAAACAAATGGAATAAATTTTGAGCTTAGACCCCAATACATAAACATGCTTTCCAAATTCCTTGGTAATGAAACAGAGGATGCATATATTTTTATTTCGGGATATGAGCAAGTGTGTATTATGATTAAAATGAGAGAATTAAACGAAGATACGATCAAACTCAGATTTATTCCATTTGCTCTCAAAGACAAAGCAAAAAAATGGCTGTATAGCTTACCCATAAATTCCATCACTACGTGGGAGGAATTTATCACTGTTTTTCTTAAGAAATTTTTTCCTATCCATAAAACGGTGAAGCTAAGAAATAGTATCATGAATTTTAAAATTATCTCGGGAGAACCCTTTTGGAAGTATTTTGACCGATTTAAAGATCTTCTCATCCAATGTCCTCATCACGGTTTAGAAAAATGGCGATTGTGCCAAATAATTTATGAGGGATTAGATTATTCTGTAAAAACTTCCTTAGAATCAATGTGCCACGGGGATTTCATGAGGAAAAACGCTGATGAAGCTTGGGAGTTTTTAGAGAGTCTTTCTAAAAAAACAATACAATGGGAACACTATGATGATAGGGTTTCATCAGTTCCCTAATCTAAATCTAGTAGTCTTTTTTTGGAGTCAAACATTGCTTCTGAAGCGAAGATAGCGACGATTCTGCGAAGGTTAGAAGCTTTAGAAATTAAGGAACGAGCTCCAGCTCAAATCAATCATGTTTCTGCCTCAGGATGTCATAATTGTCAGTCTCCTACCCACGTTTCAGAGAAATACCCTTGTAGGCATGTAAAATTGCTTATAAGTCAGATGAACGCTGTATTCCAGCACCATAGAAATGATCTATTTTCTCCAACCTACAATCCAGGGTGGAGAAATCATCCCAATTTTGCATGGAATCTAGGAAATTCTCCCGGAACTCAAAACTTCACTCCCGCTTCGACCCAACATTTTCCTAGGGGAAACACAGTTCCGTTCAATTCTCATTCACAATTTCAACAACCCAATCTGCCGTATCAAAATCAGTCTCCTCTTCATCAAGCTGTAATTCAGACTCATCACAATCTAGTTCAGGATAAACGTCTCAACGTCTTGGAAAGGGGTTTGGAAACCATAATTAAGGCCTCTACTCAAACCACGAATATGTTGACTCAAACGTCTAGCACGCTAAATTCCTTCATGCAATCAACCAGACAAATGCTCAACTCCAACACTCAAGCTATAGCTAGATTAGAATCCCAACTTGGTAGATCTACACGAAACTACACTCCGGATCAAAGCTTGGCCTTTGATCCCGAGAACTAGGGCGATTATTTCCTTGGTGAATTAATCCCCCACGGCTATTATTTCCTTCGCAAAATAATACCCGTCAAATCGTGTAGATCCGACCGGATCTAGATCGCGCGGCGGTCCACGGATTAACCCCGGCGTCGGCAAAGAACCCACAAAAGCGAGCGACCGCAAAACAGGAGCTCGCGATTTGTTCTAAAGGAGAAAGTTGTAATTTTTTCTTTTTTCTTTGATTTCGTTGTAACCGGATCTAAAAAAGACCGGATCTTTTGTAACCGAAAAACAGTTATTCAAGATGACAATGAATTCAAAGAACGCAATTTTCCCCGCGAACAATCTGGCGACCACAGTGGGAGCCGCCGATCTCACTGCCGAGATCGGAGCGTCGCAGCCGCGGATCTCAATCCCGGTCGTGGAGGAGGTCGAATACGAGTTCGACCAACAGAAGTTCGAGGAATACTTGTCGTCCTCGTCCGGATCAACCCCCCCCCGCAAGTCCAAGAAGTCCAAGTTCTCCTCCAAGAGAAAAACTCGTTGGTATGAAGACGTGGAAAACACCAACGAAGATCTCGCCCCGCTGGATGCCAAAGTCGCATCGGGTGAGATTCCTCCAATCCCCAACCAGGTCGGATCTGCTCTGGCCAACCCTTCTGCCGCATGGGGCATGGTGACTCTCTCGAAGAGAGCACGCCAAAGGCAACGTCAACGCCTTGCGAAACAATTCGCAAAGGCCATGGAGTCCGTTGACGGGATCCGCTACAACGCGGATCTGAAGAACAAAAGAGGCAAAAAGCCTCAACAATCAATGAATGGTGGTTCCTCCAAGCCGCCAACAATGGAATGGGTCCGTGTCAAACAGAATCGATCAACGCTAGAGGAGCGCATTCGCAAGCGCCGTGCACTATCAGCGCAAGCATGGGCTCAAGCTGAAGAAGCCCGTAGGAAGTTGCAGAAGGAAATGGCCAAGAAGCCGCCATCAACCAGCAAAGTTTGGAGGCCGAAGTCTGAAGCGGCGGTTCAGACCAAAGAGCGTCAACTGCAGCCGTCGAAAGTTCAACTTCCGGCGAATCAATCCAAACCGTCGATAATTTCCACAACTGTTCCGGGAGATCCAGCAGGACCATCCCAGAAAAGGAAGTCAGTCTTGGAGCGCCTCGGTCCAATTCCCGACGAGAGAGGCAAAGCTCCAGTTCAAGAGAGTTTGGGCCCAATGAAGAAGTTCAACATGACAAAGAAACCAAGGCAGCTACGCGCACCAACTTGCGCATTGAAGTCCAGGAGCCCGCTGAGAACTCACGCCCAAAAAGGCATGTTACGAGGCGCGTGACTTTCGAAAGCCCTAAGAAAGCAATTCCCCATCAGAAGGAAACATTATCGTCTGATGACGATAGTGTTATACCTGAGAAGTCGTGCCAACACATGATAGGTTACTCCGATCGTCAAGCAGACGAGTTGTACTATCGTGCTGGGGGTACGAATAAAACCAGGAAAAGGAGTCCCCGAGAACAGGAAACTCAGTGCCCCTGTTCCAAACTCATTCGGGCAGTATTGTCTGAATGCAGCTGCATCAAGGCGGTCCCCGAACGAGTTTCGGTTTTCGAGAGACTCAGTACTGAAACGCCGAAACCAAGGCCTAGGCGTTTCCGACGAAGAAGAACGGTGGTTGAAGAGGGAGAATTTCCGAGGGTCACCACCAACATGACCAGCAGAGAGACATCGGCGCGGGACAATCTCGAATCAATTCTGAAAGCATCCCGGCCTAGAACCCGTCTGCAGTCCGGCTCGAGTCATTTATGATAAGCGCGGAAGGAATGGCCAAGATGCTTGAAGACGCTTTGGCTAAGCAGAAAGAAAGTTTCAAATTCGAGATGGAGATGGCCATGCAGCAGATGAGAGAGATGCATGAGCAGCAAATCCATGCATTCAGGAACCAGCAAAGTGAATCGAACCGCCGTAACCAGATTATTCAGGAAAAGGAGCACGCAGATAGGGATGAAGCTCACAATGCCAATAACCCTCCTGTCAATACAGGGGGTGGTAACGAGGATGCCAATGAAGATACAAGTGAAGACTTGAAGATCAAAGATCTCGAGAGCAAAATCAACACATTGATCTCCGCTCAAGAGACGAAGAAAACAGGTATTCCTTGTCCATACCCAAGAGAGTGGGAATCAATTCCATATCCGGCGAAGTTCAACCTAATTAACTTCACGCCGTTTGATGGGAAGGGTTCGCCCACTCAGCATGTGATTTATTTCAAATCACACCTGGGGGTAATCTCTGGCAATGAGCCTCTGATGGTGCGGTCATTCGTCGGTACTCTTCGCGGAGCCGCCTTCGGAACAGCTGGGATGACATGGAGACCAAGTTCCTGGCCAATTTCTTCGACGACGACACCGAGATATCTATCGGATCATTGCTCGATGAGAAGCAGAAAGACGGGGAGTTAGTCGACACCTTCGTCAAGAGGTTCCGGAACAAGGCGATGAACTGTCGGGACCCGATCACTGAGGAGTTCATCCTCCAGACTTGCCACAACAACCTTGCATTGGACGTGTTGGAAGCAATGGGAACAGCACCGTCTGACACTTGGAAAGACTTGAAGGTGCACGGTGAACAAGCCGAACGCTTCCTCCGAAGGAAGAGACCGAGAGGAACCGACCGACGGTTAATCCGCTCAACTCAAACTTCGCCTCTCGTGGTAAGGGCAAGGCACCTGCAGCTGCTAATGGTGCTAATCAAGCGTCACAACAGCAATCCCGAAGGCAGCAAAAGACTTCGGGTCCGAGACTCCAAAGAGAGTATTCCTTCAAGGACGAAGACGTTCCAGCCATCTTCGAATCCCTCCTTGGAAGCAACAGGATCAAGCTACCACCTACCACAAATCAGGAGGAAGCTGACAACACTACGGACCCAAAGTACTGTGCATACCACATGAGGGTCGTTCATCCCACCAAGGATTGCTTTGCTCTCAAGAATAGCATTCAGATCTTGGTTGAAGTCGGCATCATATCGCTCAGATAAGCCGAATAAGAACGGCAACACTCAGAAGAGTATATGAGTATAAACTGCTTCTCAATCCTCCAACAGGTGCATGAGGTTAAACTGCTCCCTACATACTCCAATAGGTATATGAGTCTAAACTGTTTCCTACTGTTGATGGGAAGTTCCTGGAGAATGTTACGCTAATATTCTTAAGGATAACCCGGTCATGTAATGGAGTACAAAGTCAGACCCAGTTCCAAGAAGGAAGCTGGGGGTGGATGATTCATATAATGGGAAGTTCCCAGAAGAATGCTATATGTAATTTTCTTAGGGGTAACCCGATAATTACAAACAAAGTGATAAACACCAAACCTCCATTATGATTTGTACTCCCACTCTCACTGTCTACCTGGTCAAACCTTCCTATAGTTAGGGTCACAACCAAAGTCCCCTCTCGATTCCTTCCATGAACGAGAGGTCCACTTTCATTTCGGATAATCAAACCTATAAAAGTTAGGGTTGTTCCCAATCTCACTTAGTCAAACCTACAGATAGTTAGGACTAAGATCGAGTCATGCTTTTTTTTCGATAAACAAAAATCTGCTTTTGTTCTTTTTCCATCAAACCTATAAAAGTTATGGTCGAATTTGGGCGTTCTCCTCAAAAGAGAGATATGAGAGGAATTCACATGTCATTAAACATCCAGATAAACATAAGGTATTCCTGCATAAGAGTTTATTAGTATGTAATTATGTCTATAAAGTGTTAATAAGAGATCTTTTTGCACAGCTAACCTTTTAGATAGACCATAGCTCTGATACCGATATGGCTAAAGGTAGGTAATAAATTGCTAGAGTGTGGCATATGATTCTACAATCATAAATACACATCGGAGATATGATAATTTAGGACATGATGTACAATAATACTAAAGGTGTTCCATAATAGTTAGAGAGAGCGATTTTATTGGTGGGTATAAGACTAAAAATTCAATAACGATTAAATGTGATGGATGAACTCAGGCTCAAGTAGCATGGTAAATTTTGTAGTATTTTTAAAAGTAAGATTTGGTAGTTTAATATGGTAATAGTATATTCTAGTATTGAAATTTTATTACATGACATCCTTATATGAATTTTTGGATGAAATACTAAGATAAGTTCTATATGAGGGAGATTTGGCATATTAGTTAATATTGATCACAAGATGAGTTTTTTAAGAAAGATTAATTTTACCACATATTTCGCATTTTAATTTCCGTGTGTACAAGGGGCGTGATTACGTTGATACACGTTAGTAGCATTTCTTAAGAGTTCTCGCGATAATAACCTGTGTGATTTGCTCTTTGTCGCTAGGCTCTAGTGTCGTCCTGATAGTAAAAATCTCCTTGTAGTGGATTCCAAGTCTTCAAAGTGAGGCTTGATAAAATGGGAGTCTTCTTAAGACAGCGAAGGCTAAGATATCCACCCCGGGGTTCTTAAATCCTAACTAACTTTCCTTTCTTGGGCTTCAAAGGATTTGGCTAAAATTAGTTAAGGGAGGGATTTGAGGGCTCTCTTTTTTATTCTCTTATGGGGAAAAAACACTTAGGCCAATTTTTCATTAAACCTTTCCATAAGGAAAAAAGGAGCTTAATATTTATAAGGTGAAATGTGTTCATTATATTGAATGACTCATCTTATGATCATGCAAGAATCATCAAAAAATTTTTTTAATGGATTAATCAGTGAGTCAATGCAAATGAATCATCTTATGAATCAATTACATTTCAAAACCAATGGTGCTAAATGAAACCATGTGCTCAAACCTATACCACTAAGTTGAACTCATCTCATGACTCATTATACAATGGTAAATGTGTAATTTCATAAATGAGAATACCGAATATTATCACTAATACAGTATTTTCATAAATACGGTATATAGTATATTCCAATCTTTAAACTAATTAGTCACTATATGACCAAATATAAGAGTTGACCAAAAGTCAACTGTTGCCAAATAAGTCAAGCTAGTTGACTAAAAGTTAACTTATGGGAAAAATACTGGAATTCATTTCGCTAAAGCACATAGCCATTCCGATTTTACTGATATACATAACCGTGTTATGTGTATCCGGAAGAATCATAATATGCGTATCAATCATACGGCATCACTCCATTAAATTGTGTTTCATAAGGATTCAAGTACGCGCTGGTGGTGACTCGAGGGCCGCAACTTAAAAAACTCGTGAGTGATCATATCCATAAGTACAACAGAGGTGGCTAGCTACACATGAAGACGGCAACCCGGGTATAAGTTGTGGATAAAGGTCTGCAAGATGGCTTATTCAAATTTTTATCAGGACGCACTGTCCATGATATACCGGTACAGTCCGGTCTTTTCGTCAACCAATGTCAAACTATTGAGCCTAGTATGGCAAACTGTCCAAACCTAATAGGCTTGATTAGTGTTTTATGATATTAAACTCATAACCTATTAAGATGCAAACTGAACACTCAGTTTATCTTATTCAACCGTTGGCCAAGGATTTCCAGGCTATAGTTATATCAAACAAACCTTATGACAATCACCCCTATACTGGGAGAGACGAAATCCCTTCTTGGCATCATCGGATATCTACTTATGTCTCAGGGATGTACCCAACAAGAACCGTTATGCACAATTCAAATAAGAACTGTGGTTAGGTAAAAGTCTATAATACATTCCTTTAGTTCGACATATAAGATATTGCAAGCTCATGCCTCAGGTCAAGAGACTACTATGTACTATATCACTTGAGAACTTCTTTATTTTGACAGTTAGTATATTACGAACTAGATGTTCTCTGCGAGTTCGTTCAAGGTCAACTCAATTCACTAAATGAGTCACCTGTATAATGTATCTTGATTGTCTCAGCATCAATGATCTAAGAGATTGATCATCTCCTTCAAAAGGAGAAATAAAGCATACACTAGTCCCTAAACCAAAGTGATGATGTCCTATCTCAAACACTTCATCAACTGCATAGGACATTTTAGAAAAATATTTACGTTACCGACTAATCAGAGTCTCTTCATTACGATCAACCGTATCCCGAAATGTCTGATAGTCTAAGTATTTATTCTAAGGACATTATCTGTATATTTAAGAAGCATCAGATAAATCTGACGCAAAATAAGCATACTAAATCATTTCGAACGAAGGATTGTTATATACAATATAGGTCCCTGTTACAATATACAATAATTGCCCTGGCAGGGCACGCTACATCTACAGAAACTAAGAAGTGGCGATCTCCACTGCCGAAAGAATCGGAAAAGGTTCAAAGCGGCCCTAACTTTTATAGGATTGGTCATTTGAATCAAAGAATCCCTCATTCA